>NW_026020274.1:4172692-4273883 GCF_900185275.1 Solanum verrucosum
AGCCGTTGTATCCTTTATTGTTAGCTGTCGAGATCTTTTAGCTTTCCTTGATTAGCACCTTTTGTGACCTTCCTCGTTTTGAGCTTTCTAATATTCTTCATTTGAGTCAAGATCCTTGATTGACAGACAATCTTCAATTTGCCTTTAATGGTGATTTTCTTCTGAATTTCGATTGATGAGGGATCCATGATTCATTCTTGATTCACACCTTTTGTGATCTTCCTTGATTTGAGCTTTCTGATATTCTTTATTTGAGTCAAGATCCCTGATTGACAGACGGTCTTCAATTTGCCTTTAATGTGATTTTTTTAATTTCGATTGATGAGGGATCCATGATTCATTCTTATTCTTTCCTTTTTATGACGATTATTGTTCTGAAAAAATAGATTGTTTATCATTAAAACTTTACACTAACAATCTCCCCCTTTTTGATGATGACAATATGTAGTAGAATACTTCCATGTTTATAGTTGGCTTATGAGTGGATGTTGGGAGTTTTGCTGCCCCCCTAATGTATGCGAGACTATTCTTTGCTATGTAGAGAACTCCAGTTGCATAATAATAAATAAAGAGACAAGATATCAGCATAAATCAACAGAGACAATGATAGCAAGCATTTAGCAACATTTAAGCAATAATACTTAATCATAATTCTCCCCCTTTGGCATCAGCAAAAAGGAAATAACATAGAGTTTAAAAAAGATTAACCAAACAAATAGTCAATAGAAACCCAAAACACACCAAAGTAGCAAACCAAAAGCAGAAATAACAGAGATATTAACGAGACACAGGAAAATATGAACGGAGAGAGATAATTAAAGCAGGCAATAATATCAGCAATTTAAGGGATTCTCAATAATTTTCAAAGATTTACGAAGAGAACAAAATCTTTCCTCTAAAAGGGGTATTGTAAAAATATCAGCAAGTTGAAAATCAGTACTAATAAAGGAAATTTCAATATCACCTTTTAAAACATGATCTCTAATAAAATGATGTTTTTATCAATATGCTTAGCTCGAGAATGATGCACAAAATTTTTTAACAGACAAATAGCACTAGAATTATCACACATAATTTTAACAGGTTTAAAAGATAAATCATAATCACTTAATTGATGAACCATCCATAGAATTTGAGCACAACATTGACCGATGGTAATATATTCAGCCTCTGTAGTAGAGAGAGAGACACAAGCCTATTTTTTGTTGTTCCAAGAAATCAATGATTTTCCCAGAATTTGACATGTACCACTAGTACTTTTCTTGTCATCTTTATCACCTGCATAGTCAGTGTCAAAAAATCCTTCGAGATTTTGTTTTCTCTTTTGGATACCATAAACCGAAGGAAGATGTTCCCACTAAATAACGAATAATACGCTTTACCGCAGTTAGATGGGATTCTTTAGGAGCAGACTGAAACTGAGCACATTTGCATACACTGAAGATGATGTCCGGTCGGCTGGAAGTAAGATAGAGTAAAGACCCAATCATACCTCTATACTTAGTCTCGTCGACTGTCTTACCTTCATCATCTTTGTCAAGAGAACAAGTGGAACTCATGGGATTGCCTAATGGCTTGGACTTTTCCATGCCAAATTTTTGAATGAGCTCTTTGCAATATTTGGTTTGACAGAGGAATGTACCTTTCTCAGATTGATAGATTTGTAGTCCGAGAAAAAAGTTAATTCGCCCATCATACTCATTTCGAATTCACTTTGCATAAGTATAGAAAATTCTTCACATAAGGAGATATTAGCACTTCCAAAAATAACGTCATCAACATAAATTTGAATAATAAGATTCTCAGAGGAGATCTTTTTACAAAAAGAGTTGTATCAATTTTTCCACGAGTAAAACCATGATTCAAAAGAATTTGCTGAGAATATCATACCAAGCACGAGGTGATTGCTTAAGACCATACAAAGCTTTTGAGAGCTTGAAAACATGATAGGGAAAATTTGGGTTTTCAAACTGATGATGTTGTTTTACAAAAACTTCTTCTTCAATAAAACCATTAGGAAAGCACTTTTCACATCTATTTGAAAAATTTAAAACCTTTATGGCAGCAAAAGCTAGAAGTAAGACAATAGATTCTAACCTTGCTACAGGAGCAAAAGTTTCATCATAGTCAACTTCTTCTTGTTGAGAGTAACCTTGAGCCACTAAATGGGCTTTGTTGCAGATCACTTCTCCAGATTCATTCAGTTTGTTTCTGTAAACCCATTTTGTTCCAATGATGGACTTATCATCAGGTTTAGGGACTAGAGTCCAAACTTGATTTTGTCGAACTGATCTAGTTACTCTTTCATGGCCTTGATCCAATGTTCATCTTATAAAGCCTCTTTTAGTTTCTTAGGTTCTAGCTGAGAGATGAGTGCAACTTGTGTGTCATTTATTCTTAATGCTCGAGTCTTCATACCTTCACTTGGATTTCCAATAATAAATTTGTTTGGATAATTTGGTTTGCTTCTCCATTCATTTGGAACAGATTCGACTATAGGATCGATTGAAGGTTCTGCTACAGTCGACTATTCAGTACTACTTATCCCCGTTTGAGTTGATACAGACAATTATTCTCTTCATCATCTGTGTTTACTCTTACCTCAACAGATTTTTAGAATCATCAAAAACAACATGAATATATTCTTCAATTGTAAGTACGCTTATTAAAAACTCAATAAGATCTACTAGAGTTTGAGTAGCCAAGAAATATACCTTTATCGCTTCGTGCATCAAACTTACCAATATTATCCTTGCCATTGTTGTGAATAAAACATTTACACCCAAATGGATGGAAGTAACCAATGTTAGGTCTTTTACCATTCCACAATTCATATGGTGTCTTTTTCAAATGGGCCTGATAAAGCATCTATTCAACACATGACAGGCTGTACTTTCAGCTCTGCCAAAATTTATGTGGAAGAGAGTGCTCAATGATCATCGTTCTTGCCATATCTTGCAATGTCCTGTTCTTTCGTTCCACAACTCCATTTTGTTGAGGCGATCGAGGTGAAAGAAGTTGTGAGTATAGCCTTTCTTATTACAGAACTTTTCAAACAAATTATTTTCGAATTATTCTCCATGGTCGCTTCTTATAGATGAAATATAATAACCTTTGTCTCTTTGAACTTTCTCACAAAAAAGCTCAATTTTAAAGTATCATCCTTGTGAGATAAAAACATAACCCAGGTAAAACGAGAATAATCATCAACTATTACAAAACGTACCTTTTACCTCCGATGCTGGATGTTCTGGTAGGTCCAAATAAGTCCATGTGTAGGAGATGTAGGGTTTTTTGTGGAGACAATATCTTTGCCAAAAATGAGTTTCTTGTATGATTACCCATTTGACATGCGTCGCAGATGTGATCTTTTGAATAGTCCAGCTTAGGTAACCCAATTACCAGCTCATTTTTAGCTAGCTTCTCTATTAGTCTCATGCTTGCATGCCAAGTTTCTTATGCCAAATCCAAGGATCATCAGTCATTGAAGATAGACATATGTTTCTCCATTTTTTTTTACAAGTCAAGAATGTATACATTTTTTTTTGCTTCCTTGTAGTAGATTATTTCCAATGAATCTTTTATCAAGCATAGATTCTTTTGAAAATGAACTTCTAGATTTGAGTCACCTAGTTGATAATACTCATAGATTGTATTTAAGTCCCGTCACTAGATAAACATTTGAGATATCGCAAGAATCATTAAAAGAAATTTACCAATACAATTACCGTTCCTTTGAGTTATCACCAAAGCGAATGTTTCCTCCTTTGTATTAGCAATAGATTTGAACAGAATTTTATCTCCCGTCATGTGATTTGAACATCCGATATCCATGTACCATTTTCCTTTTGTTTTCTTGTGGTGTTCCTGCAAAATAAGATTAGTATCTCCTCTTAGGTACCCAAACCTTTTTGGGTCTTTCAAGGTTAAGGTTATCTGGAGTTCTTTTGAGTCTCCAAACCCATCCAGATGAGTTGTGATTTTGAAACCAGCAGTTATATGACACATGTCCAGACTTCCCACAATAATTGCAAGATTTAGGAGTATATTATTTGAAATGGAATCATTATTGTTAGTTCTTTAATCAATCGACTTATAAGACTGGTTGCAGCTAAAGTAATTTCCATTTGAAGAATGTTTGCTGCTAGAGACCTTTTTAAAGGAAATTTTGGAAGAGTTTGATTTATTTAGGGAATTCTCAAGAGCAATTTTTAATTCGTGAATTTCTTCATAAAGGAGATCCTTTTCAACTGCACCAACTTCCAGTTTTATTTCCAAATTCCTTTTTTCAGTTTGAAGATTTCGAAAGTTAGAAAAAAATCTATAAGGTTGTCACACACGATCTAGCAAGTTTTTTCAAATCATTACCATTATTACATACCTCTGTGCTTGAGTCTCCAACACCATGAAGCAAATGATTCCAATTTCTTCATGTTCATTTTCAGAGTTGTCTTCATCACTCCAGCTCTTAATGCTTTGTTCTTTTGGTTTCGTCTAGAGTAATTTTTCTTTGCTTCTGGACATTCACTGGCTATGTGACTATACTTTCCATATTATAACATTTTCCATCATTTCTTAGTTGATCAGTGATATACTTTCCCTTTCCGAAGTTTTTTCCTCTTCTATTGTTTCTGATTTCCTGAAGGAATCCATCATTAATATGGTAATTAAGGCAATTTCATCTTTTGCTAGTTCTTCTTCTCCTTTGTCTTCCTGATTTGCTTTGGACGCCACAGTTTTCTTTTTGGATCTTCTTGGCCTTTTTTGTTAAGATGAGTTTTCTCAAAAGCTATTAAATCTCCCCTTAACTCATCATAGTTTAGGGTGTTTAAATTCATGCTTTCAAGAGCAACTACTTTGGCGTGCCATTGAGGTGGCAAGCTTCGAAGAACTCTTCATATATGTTCTATGGGAGGATATATTTTTCCTGAAGCTTTTAGTTCTCCAATAATCTTACTCAGTCGAGTAAACATGCTCTTGATGGTTTCTCCTTCCTTCATTTGAAAAAGTTCGTATTGATATACTAGCAAGCTGATGATGGTTTCTTTGACTTTATCAGTTCCTTCATAGGTAACTTCCAGTTTATCCCACATCTCTTTGTCAATGTCACAACAAGATATCTTTTCATATTCCTCACCACTGATAGCATTATACAAAATATTTTTTGCTTTGGAGTTTATTTGAATAATCTCCATTTGTTCATTTGTGTAGTTCTCCAAGATTGGAATAGTGGAGGATTGACTTTCGTCTGATTTTTTTCTGATAGGAATGTCACCAAGCTTGATCACTCTCCAAACTTTCACATCATAGGATTTTATGAAGGTTCCATTCTCACTTTCCAATGAGAATAGTAGGGAGGTCTTGTTTGAGAGGTTCCTTCTTGAAATAGTGCGCCTATGATTTGTTGTGCCATGATTTTTTTCTCACCTGTTGTTAGACAAATTTTTGTGAGACGAGGATCTGATACCAATTGAAAGTGCAAGAGGGGGGTGAATTGCTGTTTTTTCGATTTTCGTCTTGAGTAGTTGACTTAAGGTGCTTATTAGTCGACTGTAGCTAGTACAAAAGTATAATTAAAAACTGGAAAGTAAAATTGACACAGAAAGTTTTTATACTGGTTGGGATCCAATGTGGATCTTACGTCCAGTCCCCTTGGGTTGCTAGGGTGTTCTTTCCAAGCCTTTGTAACCTTTGGTGTGAGTACAGAGATGAGTGTAGACTGATTACACTCAGTGATTAGTTTCACTCTTTTTGTTCCAATACAAAAGCCTTACCAATAATATGTTTCTCTCCTCTCTTTTTTGTTTACACAGTAGAACTAAGTAATACAGTGTTTGTTAAAAGTAGAGTAGAGAATGTGAGATGATTCAGACTTCATGTACACCTTTCTTCTATCAGTCGAGCTTTCTTTTATAGTGTTTGGAGTCTTCAATCTTTCCTTTGAAGAGATAACAACCCAAGAGATTTTGATCCTTGGAAAAGAAGGCAGGGGATCCTTATTTTCCAAGAATAAAGCTTAAGGCTAATCTTCATTTTCCTTTTAGAATTAGCCTTGATTGAGTGTTGGTTGTAGCCGTTGAGATCTTCAGTTAATCCTCGATTCTTTGTAATCTTTAGCTTCCTTGATTGAGTGTTGATTGTAGTAGTTTGAGATCTTTAGATTTTCCTTGATTGAGTGTTGATTGATATGTAGCCGTTGTATCCTTTATTGTTAGCTGTCGAGATCTTTCAGCTTTCCTTGATTAGCACCTTTTGTGATCTTCCTTGTTTTGAGCTTTCTAATATTCTTCATTTGAGTCAAGATCCTTGATTGACAGACAATCTTCAATTTGCCTTTACTGTGATTTCTTCTGAATTTCCATTGATGAGGGATATGATTCATTCTTGATTCACACCTTTAGTGATCTTCCTTGATTTGTGCTTTCTGATATTATTTATGTCACGCCCCGAGCCTATACCCGGGACGTGGCCGGCACTCGGAGACCATTGCTGGCCCCAAGCGAACCCTTGGCCTGGCTTTCTTAACTCAGCGAAAACCTAACTCAACGCAATGGAAGGTCATAAGACAACTTAAATGATACAAATCTGGCCAAAAAGGCAACTCGAGTCTCAAAATAGAATATTTACATATATACATAGAAGAGAGACTCAATACTAACTGACTGACTGTCTATGAAGCCTCTAAAATACTGAGATGGATGTTGGGACAGACCCCGCAACATCCTACTAAAACAAAACTAAAAGAACAGAACAACCGAGTTCTCCGGAAAGCAAGGAGGCTCACCACTGACTCTGGAGTGCTCAACGGCGTGTTGGATGCTGATCCTGGGTACCTGCGTCTGCATCGTCAAAAGATGCAGGCCAACTGGCATCAGTACATGGAATGTACGAGTATGCGAGCTGGACCGCTAAACAACAACTTAAGCTTGAAAGGGATGCAGAAGAGAACTTACCTTGGCTCTGTTCAACTCATGAATAACTGAACTCAATAGAAAGCAATAAGACACATGCAATATATATAAAGCTTGTAAAACTATTTAAAACATGACGTAAAAATCATATTTATAATATCATGAAAATACCATGCTTCCTCTCAAAGTCTACTTGTGCAATGCATGAATGAAGTCCCATACCCCCATCCATACTAAGCAGAACTTATCGAGGAACCAAGCTCTTTCTACTGTTGTAGGAGTTTCTCTAACCGATAACCACCACTATGAAACTAAGTGGTGATACAACGTTTTTACCTCACGTTGCCCAAGGACCATCCTATACCTTGCCGTGATATATGACCTTACTTTTGCTTAGTGGATCCGCTAGCTTAACTTTCGTGGTCATCTAAAAAGTATGACCCGAGAAATCCCATGTTGGCTACATGGTTCTATGGGGGCTGTGAGTTCTTTGAACGCTCCCCCAATTTGGTGCTCAAGACTACTCCCAAAAATACTTTAGCTCATAAGTGTTTTAAACACATCTTTCTTTAGTTGAGATAATTACTCAAAACTTAGCCCAAAGGCACTTGAAAACTCTTTCTAAAAAGAACAAATCAAAACCATATTTTTAATATGATCATTGATGACTTGGGATATTCATACTGCTTAAACATTGATGGTATATCTAGAGACCATACTGTTTAAACATTGATGACATACTCGATTTGTCATACTAATCATGTTTTAGAAACTCCTTTGAAAAACTCATCTTTTTTTTAAAAAGAGATGGTGCTCAAACTTCTCAAAACTCTTTTGGAAATCTCAGTTTCCTCTCAACTTAAATGTGAAAACACTTATAAACTTCTTTGGGAAATACTTAGTTCCCTAATTACTTTTGAGAAATGAACTCAACTCTTGACTCTTGACTTAACTCGAAACTCTTGACTTAACTGAAAACTCTTGAGTTAACTTGAAACTCGATACTCTTTACTCGACTTGAAACTTGAGACTCGTTACTTAGCTTGAAACTCTATACTCTTTGCTTGACTTGAAACTCTATACTCTTTGCTTGACTTGAAACTCTATACTTGACTTGGAAACTAACTTCACTTGAATTGGAATTATGAATTCAAGGTGTTTGATCACATGTTATGGAGGGATTCTTGATGTTTAGACGTACTTTGGAGTGTCGGAAACAACTATGAAACATAGGTATAATACCTAGGAACATGCATGAAAAAGTGTTAAAAGAATGGGGGTACTTGGCGTCCTTGGCGCTCTGAGAGGCGCGGGGCGCCAGCCCTTGGAGCTCAAAAGGACTGCTGTGGCGCTCTGAGAGACGTGCCACGCCAGGGGTAAAACATAAGAACCCCTGTTGGGGCGCGCTGGCTGGCGCGACTCCCCAGCCTTTTCCCCCAAAAATCCGACTCTTCTCCTTCATTTTTCCAACTCTAAACCTCCTTAACTTCAAGGTTTCCAGCCCCAAACACTTAGAATCATAAATACCTCAACATACAATAGATTTCAACTCACAACACAACCGGAAACATGCCCAAAAATCAACAAGAACTTCAACACAATCACAACCACAACTTCAACAAATACAACCAACAACTTCAACAAACCTAATCAATCTTTTCTCACTAAAAAAAATGAGTTTGGCGTGTGGGGGAAAGAGCCAACCAACACTATAAACTCACATACCTTAATAGGGATCACCCCCGATGAAAATCCACGACGATCTTGACGAATCTTTGCTTCTTCTTCTCTTTTCTCCTCTTCTTCTCCTCCTCTTCTCTTCTCTCAAGAACCCTAACTCTCACTCTTTTAAAATGGGACAAAATGATCCAAAACTCAGTCTAACACCTCAATATAACCCAAAGAAATGGCTAGGGAAAAGACCAAAATGCCCTTACAATTTTCCGGACGGATTTCCCTGCCAACTGCCCAACTTCCAAAGGGCATAACTCACTCATATGAACTCGGAATCGAGCAAACTTGGTGGTGTTGGAAAGATAATTCCATGAGCTTCGCAATCATAACTGGAACTACACCTAAATCATCCTGAACTAGGAGTTATGGCTGTTCCAAGTTGGCCAAAAACTCACTTTTTCCCATACTTGGCCAATTTTCCAGATTTTTAAAATTCTTTCCAAAAATGAAAATTTCCAATTCTAAGCCTCTTCAATTATTTCACATTGCCGGATGTTACAATTTATTTGAGTCAAGATCCTTGATTGACAGATAGTCTTCAATTTGCCTTTAATGTGATTTCTTTCGTATTTCGATTGATGAGGGATCCATGATTCATTCTTGATGACGATTATTGTCCTGGAAAAATAGGTTGTTTATCATTAAAACTTTACACTAACAATGACATCAAATCAGTGATTTGATGATTTCAATAGGTTCAAAAAGTGTTTTATAGTTGATTGACATATTTAGTTTATGTCTGGGAGTTCTTAAATGAGTTTCAAGTACATGTTCAAAGATTGATATTTTGATATTGTTAAGATTAAATGGTACCAGAAGAATCCAATGAGTTCCAAATGGTGTTTTAATTGAACCATTAGATCCGTATCGTAATTTTAGAATCATAACATAAAAATATTGTCACAATCCAAAAATGGATGTGATGACATTTGTCTATTTCCACCAAGACATATCAGCCTTAACCCAACGAAACGAAAGAAATGTGGAAAGTAAAACAAGAATAACATAAGAGCTGAAAACATATTAATTCTATTATAGCCCCAAAACCTGGTTGTCACGTGTACAAGTCACTAATATAAAAAGTGCAGAATTGAAAGATAAATACAAGTCTCAATATCTTTGTTTCTCAATTACATGGGTGGAGATACAACCCAGTGAAGGTGGTCAGCCGAACACTCTTCTTCGGAAAATTAGACTGTGTATATAGATAAAATATTCTCTAATATTTGGATATATTAAAAAATGAACAATCTTAGAGACAACAAAGGTTGTTAGTTTGATGGTAAGCATAATCATTCAAGTCTCTAAGATCTTGTGTTCGATCCTTGCCTGCTCTTTTTTAAACACAATACTTTTTCTAAAAAAATAAATAGAAATAGCCACACCTGTATCTTTATGTTTCTAGCCTTAAACCCCGTATCCATATTTAGTGAATTATTAGGTATAACACACTCTCAAGAAATTATTTTTAAAGATAAAAATTAAAGATTATTTTTTCACTATTATTCTTTTGATTATTTCTAAATTATTCTTTTAGAAATTATAAAATAGTTAAGAATCTTATTAAAAGAAATGGTAAATATGGAAAAAAAAGTTTCAACAATTCGCTTGAACTTTGAAAACTTCAGTTATTTTGAATTATGAAAAAAGTCTCAACAATTCACTTAATATGAACTAGAGGGAGTATATTCAACTAGTAGCTAAAATTGTTTTGGTTGACTTTTCTCTGTTAGTTTTAATTTTATAATTTTAGGTATTCATATGATTTGGTTATTAAATGATATGCAATTTAATTTTTAAATTTGGATGCACTGAATCATCAGTAAAAAATATAAATTGTGCACCCACTCCGCTAAAAGAATTTTATTTACTCTTTTAAAGTTTGAACACCCTTGACAAAGTTTCTAGCTCCGCCACTATTCTTAAATAGAACAAAGAATAAGGTAAGGAACAAAAGAAACCAGGGGGATGACAAACAACTACCTCTAAAAAATTCTTTGACAAACTTCAAAAATAGGAGAAGTAGAAAAGCAATCACACGGTATCGAACTCAGAACCTACACAAGTGTAGAAGCAAGGAGCGAGTATCAACCACACGGTATTCAGTAAGTAACCAAATAAACAAGGAAAAAGTAGCTAGAAAATGATTACTCCTTTTATCCCAACCAAACCTCCTCAAACTACAACCTACATAGAAATTAGACTAACCTAACAATTTCACAATGCGTCATAGTTCACAAGGCTTAACAACAACAATTCAATAGTCATAGTTCAATAACCAACACGTATCAAGTATGCCAATCACAAGTGTCAAACATATCAATTATAAATATCAAGTGCATCAATCACAATTAACAAGAAGATCAATCACAAGTAGCAAGCTCACAAAGATTTGGTGGATGGATAGATTTTAATGTTAACAGTTTTACTATACTTGGAGTCTGTTTAACCAAGTTTGTTTTACCTAGTCTTTGGGTAGCTAACTCCTAACTTATAGGAGAGAATAACTAGCAGTTATTTAGGAATAAGTTAGCGTAAATTTTGGTTACGTTGTTATGTTTCCAGCCTACATATAGGTAGCTTTATTTCCTTCAATAAGACGACATATTAGAATTAATAGTTTCTCATCTTTTATGTTCTGTGTTTCTCTATTTCTCTATTTCATTCAATAATTGGTATCTGAGCCTGACATAAGTGTATAGAAGACTTTAGCCATAACTTTTCTAAACACTTATATTCTTCCTGATGTCATCAGAGAACTTCGTTCAACCTTCCATCCCTCATTTTGATAGTCATTATGACCATTGGTGTATGTTGATGGAAAACTTTCTGAAATTAAAGGAATACTGGCAAGTAGTTTCAGAAGGTATACAACAATTGGAAGCTGGTGCAACAGAAGCGCGTAAGGTAGAGATAGAAGGAGTGAAATTAAAATATCTAAAAGCCAAAAACTATTTGTTTTAGGCTATGGATCGTTCAATCTTGGAGACAATTCTTTGCAAAGACACCTCCAAGCACATATGGGATTCAATGAGAAGGAAGTATCAAGGTTCTACCAAGACTAAAAGACAACAACTCCAGGCCCTTCGCACTGAATTTGAGACGTTGAAAATGAAGTCTGGAGAATTAATTACAGATTACTTCTCAAAAGTAATGACCATTGTCAACAAGATGAGGTTACTAGGTGATAAATCAGATGATGTAGCTATTGTAGAGAAGATCTTGAGATCAGTAACACCAAAGTTTAACTTTGTTGTTTGTGCCATCGAGGAGTCACATGATATTGACAAGCTATCACTGGACAAACTGCAAAGTTTGTTGTTAGTTCATGAGAAGAAGTTGATCCAACCCGAACAAGAGGAGCAAGCTCTTCAGGTTTCAACTCCAACAAGTAGGCGTGATAAGAAGGAAACGAAGTGATACAAAGATGCTTAGACAAATACCAATGGCCAGAGAAGGGAAAGAGGTCGCGGAAAATATTTCCAGACCAACCACAAAGGAGGAGCAAGAAATAAGGCACATATTGAGTGCTACATGTGTCATAAATTTTGCCATTACAGGTCTGAATACAGAACAAATATGTCAAATAAAAGAGGTGAATCGTCCAATTTTGCGGAACAAGAAGAGGAAGAGATATCACTTATTACTAGTAACGAAGAAGGAGATTACCAGAAATCAGTGGTACTTAGACACGGGATGGAGCAATCATATGATTGGTGTCAAGGAAGCTTTCTCAACCTTGGATGAAACTTTTAGAATCAAAGTGAGGTTTGGAGACGACTCAAAACTTCCAGCAATGGGGAAAGGTCAGGTTAGAGTACATACAAAAGAAAATGGAATACATATAATTTCTGATGTATTTTATGTGCCACACTTGAAGACTAATTCGCTCAGTATTGGGCAATTACAAGAAGAAGGGTACGAGTTGAATATAAAGAATGGGAAGTGCAAAATTCAAAATGCTAAGCTTGGATTAGTGGCACAGGTAAATATGACTGCCAATAGAATGTTTCCGCTTGACTTTAATCATATTGAGCAGTCATGTTTAACTGCTCAACTGATGAAGCAGCATGGCTGTGGCATTTTTGATATGGCCACTTAAATGTTGAACGACTTAAAATCCTTCAACAAAAGAACATGGTCACTGGTCTTCCAAAATTCCAGAAACCTTCCATCTTTTGTGAATATTGTGTCATCGAAAGCAACACACATAATCTTTTCCAAGAGGTAAAACACAAAGAGCAAGTGCGGTACTAGAAATTGTTCATTCTGACATTTGTGGACCGATTAGTCCAATTTCAAATGGAGGAACAAGGTACTTTGCAATTTTTATTGATGATTACAGTAGGGAAACTTGAGTTTATTTTCTTGGAGAAAAGTCTGGGGTCTTTGAAGAATTCAAAAAGTTTAAGGCAGTAGCAGAAAATGAAGAAGGAAAGTCTATTCAGGTGTTGCGCATGGATAGAGGTGGTGAGTATGACTCACATAATTTTTTAAAGTTTTTTGAGTTGTATGTCATTAAAAGATAGAAAAATGCAGCCTAAACTCCGCAACAAAATGGAGTGAGCGAGAGGAAGAATAGAACAATCATGAATATGGTAATGAGCATATTGGTAAGAAGCAAAGTACCAAAGAAGTTTTTTCCTGAAGCAACAAACTGGAGTATACTTATTTTAAAGAGGAGTCCAACTTTTGTTGTGTGTGATACAACACCAGAAGAAGCTTGGAATGAGAGAAGACGATGTAAGTCATTTTAAAAATTTTGGTTGTGTTTGCTATACCCATGCACCAGATCAGAAAAGGAAGAAATTAGATGATAAAGGTGTGTGTTTCTTGGAATATAAAATTGTTCAAAAGCTTATAAATTGTATAATCCCACCAAATATAAGATTATTGTTAGCAGGGATGTGATTTCCTCTCAAGAAGAGTTTTGGCAGTGGGACGGATGAGAAGCTAAGAAACTTACACCAACATATTTTGATGATAAAGAACAAATCAACAGTCAGCATGATCCAGAATAGATACAAGAGGTTGAATCTTCACATCAAGATTCAAGTTCTTCTGGGGTTCAAAGAGAACTAAGGCAGAGAAAGAGACCAGCTTGGATGAGTGATTATGAGGTAACTGGTATTGACACCATAAGTAATTTTTGTTTACTTGCAGAATGTGAACCAGTTAGCTTCGATGAAGCAGTCCAGCAACCAAACTGACAGAAAGCAATGGAAGAGGAAATATCTTCCATTGAGAAGAACAGCACCTGGGAACTTACAACACTACCAGAAGGTCAAAAGAGCGTTGATATAAAATGGGTGTTCAAGAAAAAGTTGAAAGAAAATGGAGATATAGACAAATACAAAGCAAGACATTGCAAAAGGGTACAAGCAAGAGTATGGTGTGCATTATGTTGAAATGTTTGCGCCTGTTGCAAAACATGACACAATCAAGATGATTTTGGGATTGGCGTCTCAAAATGGATGGTAATTGTATCAACTAGATGTAAAATCAACATTTTTACATGAGAACTTAGAAGAAGAAGTGTATGTTGATCAACCTCCCGGCAATATCAGGATTGGTGAAGAGCACAAGGTGTATAGATTGAAAAAGACATTATATGGATTGAAACAAGCGTCAAGAGCTTGGTACAGTCGCATAGATGCTTATTTCATGTAGTAAGGTTTTCAGAGATGTCCATATGAGCAGACTCTTTACATCAGGTACAATAAAGGTGATATTCTCATTGTCTGTCTATATGTTTATGATTTAATTTTTACTGGAATCAGTGTGGCTATGTTTAAGCAATTTAAGGAATCCATGATGAAGGAGTTTGATATGACTGATTTAGGAAGAATACATTACTTCCTCGGATCAATGGTTATCCAATCTAGTGATGGGTTCTTCATTTCTCAAAGGAAGTATGTGCAAGATTTGTTGATCAAGTTTCAGATGGAGAAGTGCAACCCGATTTGTACACCAATCCATCCTAGCTTGAAGTTAGATAAGGATCCAGATGGCAAGGTTGTAGATGGAACTTACTATAAGAAACTAGTAGGAAGTTTGATGTATCTCAGAACAACTCGGCCAGACATAATGTATGCTGTCAGCCTTATTAGCAGATACATGGACAATCCTAAACAATCTCACCACCGAGCTGCTAACCACATTTTGAGGTATTTGCAAGGCACAATCAGTCATGGTTTGCTGATAAAAGGGAAGGAAGTTCACTGATGATGGGGTTTACAGATAGTGATTATGCGGGAGATCGAGATGATAGAAAGAGTACTAGTGGTTTTCTATTAACTCTGGGATCAAATGCCATTTCTTGTCATCGAAGAAGCAGACTATTGTAACTTTATCCACCACAGAAGCAGAGTTTGTTGCTGCAACAACATGTGCATGTGAAGCCATCTGGCTTAGGAAGTTGCTTGAGGAAGTTCACTGCAGGCAAGCTTATGTTACTCCCATATATTGCGACAATATCTCAGCCATCAAACTGTCCAAAAATCCGGTATTCCACGGAAGAAGCAAGCACATAGATGTCACACCCCAAGACTACACCCTGGGTGGGATTGGCACTCGAGAACCATTGTTGGCCCCCAGCGAACCCTTGGCCTGGCTTACTTACTCAGCGGAAGACTTTTACTCAACGAAGATAAATATATGTAATAAACTAGAATGTTATAAAGGAACATTCAACTGACCAATAAGGCAAATTCAAGTCTCAACATAATAGAATGAAAATGAAAAGACTAAAGAACTAACATCTGACTGTCTATGAAGCCTCTAAACAACTGAGATGGATGTCGGGACAAGACCCACGACATCATAATGAACTAAAATACTGAAAGCAATAAAAAAAGGATCCTCCGAAAATCAAGAAGGCTTACCACATGACTCTGAATGCTCAACTGGATCAACGAAGCATTGGATGCTGATCTTGGTTACCTGTATCTGCATCATAAAAAGATGCAGGCCAAATGACATCAGTACATTAAATGTACGAGCATGCGAGGGGAAATCTAAACAAGACATAAGCTTGAAAGGAACTAAAAGAACAAACCTGGTCTCAACTGAACTGAACTTATTTCAATATAAAGCAATAACAAACAAGTGCAATATAAAGAAAAGCTTTTTTAAAACATGGATAACAACTCTGTGTATTTAGAAATACAATAGTGACTCTGTATGTATGCAAAGATACAATATAAACTCTGAAATGTATATAAAAATACAAAATACTGTTGTGGGAGTTTCTCTAATCGACAACCATCACTTAAGAGTTATTGTGATGATACAACGTTTTGCCTCACGCTTCTAGGGCCGTCCTATACCTTGCCAAGGGTATAGAACCTGACTACTAAGTGGATCCACTAAGGCTGGCAAGGGGACGGGGACGGGGACTGGGGGACGGGACGAAGGGGGACGGGACGGGACGGGGGACGGATCTGGGGGGATTTTGGGGGGACCGGGATTGGGGGGACAAAAATAAGTCCCATCCCGTCCTACTATATATACGGGATGGGACGGGTTTTGGGGGGACGGGACGGGACGGGACGGGGGATTTTTTATTTTTTATATACTTATTTATTTGTATTGAAATTATATGTTATTGAATAACATTTTTAGTTTATTTGATTTTTTTTCAATAACATTTTTAGCAAATAAATAATGCTTAAGTTTTCAAATTTCAAAATTCAAATTTCAATTTCAAACTTCAAATTTCAAACTTCAAATTTCAAATTTCAAATTTCAAATTTCAAATTCAACTTTCAAATTTCAAATTTCAAATTCAACTTTCAAATTTCAAACTTCAATTTTCAATTTTCAATTTTGAAATTACAAATTTGAGAAGTTCAAATTTGTCTTTTAAATATTTTAAAGTAATTTAAACTTGAAATTTTGATTTTGAAGAAAAGGCCCCAAAAAAGGACGTTATGTGCAATACTTTGAATTTTCCTTCTTTTTTTTTTTTTTTTAATAATCTAGGTGTTAGTTGATGTATTAAAGTTCCATTTTTTAACATTTGTTCCTTATTATAAAATTTTGTAATAGCTAGTTCTCTTTTTATTATGTTCAACTATTTTCAAACAAATTAGTATATATGTAAATATGTATGAATATATTAAAATTAAAATGCAAGACAATAGTTATATAAAAAAGACTTAATAAAGCCTTCAAATTTATTCAATAAAATCTAATTGCAACTTAGAACTTAGAAGTTACAATTTACAAATATTAGTGGAGTAACTAATCTACGCAGCCACCTTCTAGGAAGGGTTCTGTTTCAATAAGTTCTCATATGTAAAACTAATATTTGTTACAAATATTAGATGAGTAACTAATTTACGCAGCCACCTTCTAGGAAGGGTTCTGTTTCAATTAGTTCTCTGATGTAATCTAATATTTGTATTTTCCTTTAAAATTCAATTCTAATTGTCGCATCATATCGACGGTAACATCCTCCGGTGTTGGCAAACTTGCTAGAAACTCTTGTGACTCTAATTCATCATCACTAGATCCAAGTACCGCATTAATCCAAGCTTCTTGTTTGGAACTTAACTTTGGCAAATTATCATTTCTCCTTTCGGCGTTGACCCAATCTCTAAATAAAACTGATATTTCCAAACTATCTTCCGCCAATGAATGTCTATGATCGCCAAGTTGAAACCTTGCCGCACTAAAAGCAGCCTCTGATGCAACTGATGAAGCTTGAATAGCTAGAACATCACGAACCATTTTGCTTAAAATTGGAAATGCAACGCTCCGCCTCCTCCACCATGCTAATAAATCTTCATTGCCATCTTCGTCTTCCACTGTTTCTAAAGATTGATTAAGATATTCTTCAAAATCATCACGGTTAGTAGAATTAAGACCAAGAAAATCTCGCATATAACTTGAAATTCGAGCTTTACTCTGAGGATTAGAAGTTTGACCAACTTCTTGAATATTTCCTGTAGTTCTATATTTTTCATACAAAATTTTTGCTTCTACTTTTATGCTACACTTACACATTTGACTAGTTGGATTTATTTCCGGTGAAATTTCTAAGGTATTATAAAAAGTGTCAACAAGTCCCTGCACACCTTGTAATTTATAGTCAGGATGAAGTAAAGTAGCAGTTAAAAAAATTTGAGGAATAGGAAAAAAATATTTTTAAAATTTTTCAATCATACCTTCAATTGCAACTCTAAATTTTTCAATATTTTTGTATTTAGAAAATTGAATTGAAATAGCACAAATATTTATTAATACTGATGAAATAGTAGGATAATAAATTCCAGAAAACATGGTTGTTGCATCATAAAAAAGTCTTAAAAATTCTAATAGTTCATTACTTTCTTCCCAATCTTCTTCACAAATTCTGTCTAATGGGTCAGCATTATGAGCATTAAACACCATTTGTATGGGTCCTCTATATTCGTAAGCAACTGAAAGCATTTCGTAAAAAGAATTCCACCTTGTTTTAATATGTCTTGGAATTTTTCTTGGTGGCAAATCACATAGTACACAACGCTCATTAAATTCCCTAATTCTAGCAGGTCTATTAGCATAAAAAATCCAGGCAACAGCATATTCAATTTTCATACAACCACATTCAAATAATGAAATACCATCTTGTACAACTAAATTTAATACATGTGCAACACATCTAACATGAAAAGAATTATCATCAATTGGACATAATCTAATTTTTAACATACTAGCAGCGTTTACATTATTAGATGCATTATCTAATGCGACAGACAATACTTTATCTATAAGCATGTAATAATCTATAACACTCAAAATATTTGAAGCTAAATATGCACCAGTTTTTTTCTCTACACATTCTTTATAACTTAAGATTCTTTTTTGTAAATTCCAGTTATGATCAATCCAATGTGCTGTAACAGTTAAATAATCACGTCCATTAACACTACGACCCATGTCCGAAGTTATAGACACTCTACAATCTAATATGCTAAACACACAACGAAGATATTGACAATGTTTACCTTGATATACAAAAACATCAGATTTAACAGTTTTTCTTGAAAAACCTCTATAATTAGGATTATAAGTTTGTTGAATATATTCAATAAAACCGGGATGTGAAGGAAAACTATAAGGTAAACCACAAACAGAAACCATTTTAGCTAAATTTTCACGATCTCTTTCCTTATTATATTTACGTTGTGTTAGTGGACCACCGGGGTTAGAAGGATCTAATGTTCCTTGAACCATGTTAGAAGCCCCTACCGATTCATTAACATTAATATCAAAATCATTAACTGGAATTCCTTTTTTTCTATTGGCTAATGATTTAGCTTCTTTATATTGAATCGGCACACAAGATAACAAATGTCTATTTAAGCCCCCCGTCCCACCTTGACCTCCACCTTGTTTATGTTTAAAAGGTTGCTTACATTTATTACAAATAGCAATAGAATTTTCCTTATCTAAAGTCATAAATTGCCACACAACAGAAGTTTTAGGGCGTTGATACTTCACCTTCTCCCTTGTAGGAGGTATAAGGGGTGGGCGTCCATAATTTTGCTCCGTTGAATATGTAGTTTCATTTGGAACATTTGTCACCGGACTAGTAGGTGTATCTTCTAATTCATCTTCTCCCGAACCAACTTCTACTTCTTCACCTGAATTTTCATCAAGATAAGGATTATCACCATAAATTTGTTGTAAAAGTTCATGATCGAGTTGAGCATTTGAATCAATATCATAAGAAGTATTATCAACATAAGTAGAATCATTTGTATTAAATCTAACTCTAGAAGTACCACCACATTTACTCTTATTTTTTTCCTTACTACTTTTTTTAGTAAAATTAAATAATCTACTAATGACACTTGGTTCCTTCTCTTTTCCTTTACCGGTATCTTTTTTGTTAGAACTCATATTTAATTATATGTAAAGTATAATATAAAAATAATAATAACACAAAAATTAATGACGAAAAATAAAATATAAATATTATGAAACGAATGTACCAAACGTCTGCGTTAATAGCAGACGTTATAACCGATTCTTGAAGCTTGTAGTTTGTTGTAACTTGTAACTTGTAACTTGTAATTTGGAACTCCAATATTTGATAGCAAATATAATATGAAAACTTAGATATATATATATTATGATATATAATATGAAAACTTAGAATTGAAATATATGTATTATGATATAATATGAGACTTAAATGAAATAAAATATTGAGATTTGAGACTTAAGATTGAGAGTTGAGAGTTGAGACTTGAAAGAATATAAAAAATAGATGAGAGAATATATAATTTTGTAAGAAATAATAAGGGATAGAGGGGTATTTATAATATTAAAAGTGGGTTAAAGTGTATTTATAATAACTTGAGGGTTTAAAGTAAATTATTAAAAGTAGGGGTGGTAGGGGGTGGTAGGGGGTGTTGGTTGGGGGAAAAAACTGCCAAAATATCCGTTGGGGGGGCCCACTAGCCGTTGCCCAACAGATAGAATTTTTTTTTTTAAAAAAAATAAAATAAAATTGTTAGGGGATCCCGCGAACCGGCCGGTTCATCCGGGCCGGGTCGACCGGGACCAATGGATGAACCGGACCGGTACCGGTCCCCTATCCCGAAAATCCCCCATCCCCCTTCTTTAAACGGGACCGGGTCCGGCGGGCCGGTTCTCGGACCGGTCGCGGGCCGGGGCGGGCCGACCCGGTCCCCCTGCCACCCCTAGGATCCACTAGTCTATGCTAAAAAGCACTAAGGAATCATCTAAAAAGTATGACCATTTTCTACCCATGGTGGCTACATGGTTTATGGGGGCTGGGAATTGTCTGAACTCTCCCCCATATCGGTGCTCAATATTACTCCCAAAATATACTAGCTCAATATGTTTAAAAACATAACTTTGTGGTTTGAGATAATTTATCAAAACTTAGCTCAAAGACTCTCTTGGAAATCAAAGTTTCCTCTCTTGCTTAATTGTGAAAGCATTTACTCTTTACTGAAAAACTAGCTCAAAGGCTCTTTTGGAAGTCAAAGTTTCCTCTTTTGTTTAAATGTGAAAACATTTTATCCTTTTGGGAATAAATAATCCCCATATACTCTTTTGAAGAAATGAACTTCAACTCTTACTCTTTACTGAACTCAAAACTCAAGTCTTAAAACAAAGTTATAACGTTTGTAAAAGACTTTTGGAAAACTCTATGAACTTCTCTTGACTTGACTCTTAACTTCCCTTGAATTGAATTATGGATTCAAGGCCCATGATCTCATGTTATTGATGATCTCATGTTGTTTAGACGTACCTTAGAATGTAGGAATCAACTAGGAAACATAGGTACGTTACAAGGGAACTAGAACGGAAGGATGTGGGAAAAAGTAAAAGACCTGGCATCCATGGCGCTTTGAGTGGCGCGGGGCGCCAGACCCAAAACTTCAAAATTGAAGTTGGGGCATGCTGGCTGGCGCGGCGCTCCAGGGGCAAAACTTCAGAACCCAAAGTGGGGCGCTCTGGCTGGCGCGGCACCTCAGACCCCTGCTCAGAAAACTCCAATTTTTCTTGGTCATTTTTCAACTCTAAAACCTCTAGTTTCGATTGGTTCTTTCCCCCAAACACTTAGATTCGACTACATAACCAAAATATGCAAGAATCTACTCAAAACGACACCTAATTTCATGAATTTGAATCAACAACTCCTCAACAATTTCAACGAATCAAGAACTCAATAGAACTTCAACCAAACCCATCAAGAACTCAATTTCTAAACCTTCAAGAACATAAATCCGCTGAAATAAATCATGATTGGCACGTTGGTAAACTAGCCCAACGCTATGTGATCTCACATACCTCGTAGGGATCATCCCTTGACGAAATCCACGATCTTAGCTTCAAGAACTTGACGATTCCTTGTCTCTTCTCCTCTTTTCTCCTCTTCTTTTCTCTTCTCTCAAAACCCTAACTCTTTTTGATGAAACGTAAACTGAACCAAATCAGTTTAGACCTCATCTTAATTACCAAAAACGAAATTAAATAATTGGGTAGTGAAAAGACCATAATACCCTTCTAAAATCTGGTTTTGACTTTCCTTATCTAGACAACCCAACTTCAAATGGACACAGCTCCCTCATACGAACTTAAAATTGAGCAAACTCAGCGGTGTTGGAAAGATAAATCAAAGATCTTTCCTACGGTATTTGGTAGCACACCTAAATCATCCTGAGCTAGGAGTTATGGTCGTTTGAAGTTGATCCAAAACTCAAACTTAACATAACTTAACCAATTTTCCAGATTTTTCATTCTTTCCAAAAATGACTATTTCTAATTCTAGCTCTTTCTAGTTGCGGGGTGTTACAATAGATGTAAGGTATCATTTCTTAAGAGATCTTACAAATGATGGTGTAATTGAGTTGCGTTATTGCAAGAGTCAAGACCAAGTAGCAGATATCTTCACTAAGGCTTTGAAGAAGGAAAGTTTTCTCAAGTTCAGAAGAATACTCGATATCTACTCATTTGAAGAAGTTGGATCTGTAAACTGTGTTAGAAACATCAGTTTAAGGGAGGGTTTGTTAACAGTTTTACTATACTTGGAGTCTGTTTAACCAAGTTTGTTTTACCTAGTCTTTGGGTAGCTAACTCCTAACTTATAGGAGAGAATAACTAGCAGTTATTTAGGAATAGGTTAGCATAAATTTTGGTTACGTTGTTATGTTTTCAGCCTACATATAGGCGGCTTTATTTTCTTCAATAAGACGACATATTGGAATTAGAAGTTTCTCATCTTTTATGTTCTGCGTTTCTCTATCTCTATATTCCATTCAATATTTACTTGTGTTATTCATTAGTTTTGGGGGCATTGGTTAATTCTATTTATCTTGTTAAATTCACGTTTTATTTGCAAATGTTGTTCAATTGTTCAGAAATTTTGCCGGATGCGCACAACTTGATACTATATTCACACTATCTATCTTGTTAAATTATTCATAAATTTTACTAGATGGGCAAATATTGACAAAGATTTGGTGGATGGATAGATTTTACTTGTGTTATTCAATTGTTCATAAGTTGTGTGGACGAGCTAAACTTGATTCTTTATTTTGCTGGAATCTCCAATTTTGCTGCCTCCCACTGGAATTGTCCCTTAAGGTACAGAAAGGTTGCAGGATACCACTTAAGGTAGGTTAGATGCTCTGGAATAGTAGGATCGACTCTTGATTCTAAGTGCTCCTGTCTCAATTTATCTTATGTAGTTTGACTAAGTTCGAAGTTTAAGAAATATGATAAGACTTTGCAATGTTTCAGTATTATCCTTAAATATAATACACCTTTGTGAACTTTTTATCCAATGAGTGGAATCCAATATGAGTAAAATGTTGATAGTGTCATTAATTATTCGAAAAAAGAACAAATATATTTCCGAACTATCACAAATAATATGTCTATATCCAATAGGTTTTGAAATTTTAAAGTGGTTTGTGAAGTTTTATTTACTTTGGAAAAGGTCAAGGGGGACTAATTTGATGACCATATTGGATATGAAACTAAAAGATCAATCAAAATCTAGCTAACAATGGAGAATGAAACAATTCTAAAAATATAAATATTAAGGGCATACAAATATTTCTGAAAAAAAGATATTGCTAAATGTTTTATTTGTTTCACATATATATGTATCATTGTTTACCGTTCACAAATATGAAAATACAGATACATGCAAAAAAAAAACTTACTTTACTATACAATAGACACTATTGCCTTATTTATTATTCATCACCTTAAATAAAATTGGAATTTCTTTATGTCTATGTCTTTACTTAGAGAGACCAAATGGAGTAGCAATTAAATAAAGATCATTCTTTCTCCTGGCTGTTAATCCTTCTGTTTCAATCGTGTCCAAATCATTTGGATTAACTCCATTAGGAACCTTCCAATCAAAGTGGTAAAGTAATTGGGATAATGGATGTGCAATATTAACTAAACCAAATAACATTCCGGGACACATTCTTCTTCCTGCACCAAATGGAATAAATTCAAAGTGATTTCCTTTAAAGTCAATAGTACTATTCTCAAATCTCTCAGGTATAAAACTTTCCGAATTATGCCAATATTTGGGATCTCTACCAATCGACCATGCATTGACTAGAACTTTGGTTTTCACAGGTATTGTGTATCCATCAATCTTTGTTTCCTCTCTACATTCCCTTGGGGCTAATAGAGGAGCCGGAGGGTGTAGCCTTAATGTTTCTTTGATAACGAGTTGCAAGTAGTTCAATCCTTCCAAATCAGTATCGTTAAATGTTTTTTTCCCATCCAATCGTTCTCTCACTTCGAGTTGTGCTTTCTCCATGACATGTGGAGTTTTCATTAGTTCTAAAAATGCCCAAATTATTGTTGTTGAAGCTGTTTCAGTTCCTGCTAGAAACATGTCCTACATGTAAAATTAAAGGTATAAATATCGAAGTTAATAAGATTTATAATACGAAATAAAATTACAACTTTAAAATGCACCAGACTTACAAGTATGACTGCTTTAATGTTTTGATTTGTGATAGGAGGTCCAAATTCTTCGCTCTCCATTACTCTAAGTAAAGCATCAACAAAATCTTCATTTCCAGACTCACCATTATATTTCTTACCTTTTGCTCGATTATCTCGATGATCATTAACGATTTTCTCCAAGATTTCATCAACCTTTGAGTGTGCCTTTGATAATTTGGATTTCATTCCACTGATATTATGGAGCCACTTTTGGGAAGGGAACAAATCAGTTAAGTCGAATCCTCCAATTAATGAATAAATATCTTTTACCAACATTATAAACTTATTTCGATCATGTATGATTTTTCCAGATACTGACCTACAAGTTACAGTATTTGTAAACCAAAAGATCTTGTTGGATAAGTTGATCAATGAGTCAGGTGTACTGGAACGTAGAGATGATATGAGATTTGATATCTCTTCTTGTCGAATTGAAGCAAATGATTTGACCATTTTTGTACTAAGAAGTTCTAGGACACAAACCTTTCGCATATTTTTCCAGTAATCTCCATATGAACTAAAGGCTATGTCCGTGCAATCATAAAATATGATACTCGCAGACAAAATTTGTGGCCTATCTACAAAATGGAGGTCTTGAGTTTTCATGATTTCTTTTGCCATTTCTGATGAAGATACAACAATTGTTGAAATATTTCCAAGACGTAAGTGCATGATTGGGCCATATTTTTTCGATAGATTTCTAAGTGAACGATGTGGTAGATTGCTCATTAATTGATGCAAGTTTCCTATAAAAGGTAGTCTCCATGGTCCAGGAGGCAATGTTTTATTTGGTGATTTTGATTTCTTCCATTTTTGAGATACAAGGAAGAAAGAGGAGAGAAAGAGAACTAGTGAGATAAAGATGAAGTAGGGAAACTGTTGATACTCCATTTTGGAAGCTAAGAAAAAAAGGAAACATGCACACTTATATCTTATAGAGATACAAACATTATGTTTAGGTTTGTGTGTATGTATAATATTACAGAAATATTTGGAAATTAAAACTACGTACTTTTTCCGTTCTAATTTATATATGCTTATTGATAAATTTAAAGCACTAAAACTACTCAGAGTGTGATACTTAAAGCGAATTTACTATCAAAGATAATGAATCATTTTTGCCATATTCTCTAATTGTGTTTCACTTAACACAAAATTTAAGAAAAATAAATTTTAAAATTCATGGTATAAAATAAGTCGAAAATATTTTTTTAATTTTATTATTTCATTAAGTAATAAGAAAACACACATACTACTCCAAATTCCCAAAGAATCAAGTGGACATAATATCAAGGTAATAAGAAAACACTCATTAATGACAACTTTTGATGTAAGCCTGCAAAGGACCATTAGTTTAGGTGGCTAATCGAGAGAGGTGGACCATTATAGGGAGGAAACCATTTTTTTAAAAGATATTTTTAAATTTTCCATCAAATTTTTAAAAAATATTTTCTCTGAAAATTTCTTTTCTTAAAAATAAGGAAAAAAAATGTCTTCCTTAGAAATAGATTTTTCTTTCTATAATAAAAAGAATAATAAATAAACCTAAGAAAAAAAATGTTATTATTGATGTTGTGAATTAAACAACGTGAGGAAAGAAATGTAGTGAAGGACAATATATCGATGTGTCTCAATCAAATTTAATTGCTTGGAAAGAGAGACCTAGACATCTCCGATCCTATTATCTATTTTACTCTCTATTTCATAATATAAATTCTTTTTTTCTTTTTTCCAAATAATCAATTTATATTATTTTCATGTAATATAAAAATTTATTTTTTCAAGTTTTTTATTTAATATAACATTATATTTTATTTTAAATTTCTAAATAATATAAATTGCAAGCAAATATTATATAATACACAAATTAATGGACAATTCAAATAAAAGTGAAATCATTAATGAAATACAATTATATAAACATTACATAAATACTCAACTTTCAAGATTATTATGTTGCTCTCATAAATGCTCTATTAATGCATTACGGAGTTCAAAATTAAATGAACATTTTTTTCCTTTATTTTTTTTTATGTCAAGCTAAAAGTTATTCAAACCAAAGATTTTCATCGAATACCATTTATGTCGTTGCAGTTGGATCCTCTACAACATCTTGAATTGGTGCATTAAGATCACATTCATCCTCGATTATCATGTTGTAATTATCTAAAATAACTGTTGCGTGTAGTTATCCACAATTTTTTAAATTTACATACTTGCAGATAAGAAGCCATGAGTTCAATTCTATTAATCAGTTTGCAAAGTACCAGTTCAATTAATAGATTTTCTCAATATGTATTGAATTTATCAGTTCTTTGTGTTACACTGATTTTTCTAATCAGGTACCATTTGTCAGACCTTTTTTTATATACATTTGTTTCAGCTTTTTTGGGGGGTTTATTTTTGTGTTTGTTCATTTCTATTCTGAATCAGTATTTGAGATCTAAGGATATATATTTTGAATTGTTATTTTTATTTCAGTAATGTGATTATGATTATGATGTTATTGCTTAATTTAATAACATCATGTGTTGCTTATACATAATATCAATAAATTTGAGGGACAATAGATAAATTAACAAAGTCACATCAAAGTCTAAAAAAATGATGTTTAGACCCATATGCATGATTGTGGATAAAGCTTAATAATCATGATTATATCCATAAATTTTAATTCCATAAAAATCATTTTGAAATTTTTTTCTCCATGATTGCCCAAATTCAATATCTATGGGGCATTCTCATAATTTTAGATAATGGGTTGAGTTTTGTGTTGTTTTTTTGGCGTTGTAGGTTGCATGAAAGCAGTTTTATCCTACCAAAAATCAAAATTCCATCAGAAGTTAGAAGCAAGGATTTTATTATCCTTTAGGTGTGTTTCAAAGCTCTGTGTCTAAATTGATTTTAGACAACTTAAAATTATTTTGATTTATAAATATTATGATATTAGTGAAAAGATTAATTGTAACTGAAATTTTATTCATCTACTATTATATTATTTTTTATGTTTCAGGATATTGAACGACTCTTGAAAAGAGAAGTTGATCAAGTCAATCACCTTGTTAGTACCTATTTGAATGCGATAGTAATATAAAACTCATTTCGTATTTCCTATTTCTTTTCTTATCATGTATTTTGTTAAAAAAAGTTATTCATTTTTAAAAGAAATTTCTTCTCACTCTTTTGTAGGTATAATATGAATGGACAATAAATTGATGATGGCGCTCTAGACACTCGACTTGCTTGCTCTTCATTTTATTAATTCTAATAATTAAAGTATACGACAAAACAATCCATAAATTAACAAGTGAATATTGAATTTTATAAATTAATTTTAATTTATAATTTATAACATTTAAAAATATTTACGCAACACACGAATACACATATCAAATCAAATTATTTATGTTGATTTTTTAAAAAGCTATCACAGAAAAAATAAAGATGAAGTCAATGACCACTATAATTATGATGGATAAGGATCAGTGGAGCAACAATAATTGCATGAAGGCATGATTAGGAAGATAAGAGAGAGGGTAGTTGGAGGGTATGGACTATTAAAAATTGTAATTTTATCAATTTTTCTTATTTATTATGCATTTATTTAATATTTAATTTGTTCACGCAACACACAAGTACACATATCAAATCAAACTATTTATGTTGAATTTTTAAAAAGCTATCACAAAAAAAATAAAGATGAAGTCAATGACCACTATAATTATGATGGATAAGGATCAGTGGAGCAACAATAATTGCATGAAGGCATGATTAGGAAGATAAGAGAGAGGGTAGTTGGAGGGCATGGACTATTAAAAATTGTAATTTTATCAACTTTTCTTATTTATTATGCATTTATTTAATATTTAATTTGTTCACGCAACACACAAGTACACATATCAAATCAAACTATTTATATTGAATTTTTAAAAAGCTATCACAGAAAAAATAAAGATGAAGTTAATGACCACTATAATTATGATGGATAAGGATTAGTGGAGCAACAATTGCATGAAGGCATGATTAGGAAGATAAGAGAGAGGGAAGTTGGAGGGCATGGACTATTAAAAATTGTAATTTATCAATTTTTCTTATTTATTATGCATTTATTTAATATTTTATTTGTTCATGCAACACATTTGTTCACGCAACACAAGTATACATATCAAATCAAACTATTTATGTTGAATTTTTAAAAAACTATCACAGAAAAAATAAAGATGAAGCTAATGACCACTATAAATATGATGGATAAGGATTAGTGGAGCAACACTTGCATGAAGGCATGATTAGGAAGATAAGAGAGAGGGAAGTTGAAGGGCATGGACTATTAAAAATTGTAATTTTATCAATTTTTTTTATTTATTATGCATTTATTTAATATTTTATTTGATTTCATAAATAAAATAGTATATGTAAAATCTACATATTATTTTCTTAATTTAAATTAAGACAAAATAAATAAAGAGATTAGTTAAATTTGATGTATATCTTTTGAATATGATAAATAAATAATATAATAAAATATAGATTTTGAATATGATCTATATCTACATTGATTTATGTGCAATACATATGCATGGTTGAAAAAAATATAACTCTAATAGTTAGATCGATAGAAGTTATAAATTTTTTAAAAAAAAGAAATAAAAAAAAATGAATTGCAAATAAAAGATAAATCATGTATTTAACCAATTATGATGAAATAAATTAAAAATTCAAATATATATGAATTTAACCGTGTAACTTTATATTGATAGAAGTTGATGTTATTTTATAAGTTTTTCCCATTAAAATAATTAACATATTCTTTTAATAATTTAAATTAAGACAATATAAGTTACAAAATTTTATTCAATAGCATATTAAACATACTTTATGTGAAATCGTAAAAATGTAACATAGAAAAATATAGGTAGGTTCTCACCATTATTGTCCCTTTCGTAAATTCTACATAAAAGCAAAACATAAATAATTCCCAAGAGATCATTAGCCATTTTGGTTGAAATTGAGATGAATATTTCCACTTATTTAAACATAGAAAGAGGCTTAAAATATCTTTTATCAATCAAGTATAGCATATGATTGTATTTTCTACGATTTTAATAAGATATTGTCTTCATGATATAATATTTTTAATTGAAAGTGGATATACTAATCTTTTTTCCTAAAATACTATCTCAAGTGATATCATATATAGGAACACTTTTTGAAAATTTATAGTTGTAACTCTATGATTTAAAATTTATAAACATTGATATTAATATTAAGACAAGTAATGTTTGATGAGAGAATATTTAAGGAAATGAAAAAAAGAGTTATAAAAAATCACATATTTTGAAGGAAGAAAAATTCAATATAGAATTCATGCTATTCTCTATATTCCTGTTATTTTCGTTTGATAAGTAATTATGAATTTAACAACAAGCTCGAAATCTTATTAAGCATATCACATAATTTTAAAAAGTGTTTTTATTTTTCGTGCTGTAGACACATTATTTTTATTATTTATATATATCTAATGTGTTTTATTTGTTTTAAATAAATAAAATAAAATATATTCAGATATTGTAACTAGGATCATTTAACTACTTTTTATTGTAAAATAAATTACAATTTTATATAACATTTTTCTGTTTCTTTTATTTATTGTGTATAGTTTGTTCAGCTATTTATAGTGCATAAATAAAATATAAGTTATCAAAATTCTTTATTGAATAATCACTTATATATAAAATAAAGCAATTGCTTCACTATGTGTATTTAATTAATTTAAATAAATATAAAATGCATTCATTAATTTTGTACTAAATTTTGTTTTCATGTTTTTACAAATACTAAATAATTATTAATTATTGTAAGTTAATTAAATTGTCCATTAATAGTTTAAATCGAATTAAAGTCAATAATTTTTTTTTAAAAAAATTGTGGTTTTGAATTATACATATGTAAAATAAACTAAAAACGTACTTGAAGCTATTACAATAATATTATAACAAATAAAGTTATGTACTAATTTAAGTTACTATGATCATATTAATAATAATAATGTATTATTATAATTACTTTTAAAAATAAATTAATAAGTGAATAATAAAATTTTATAAATTATTTTTAATTTTAAAATATTTGCGCAACGCGCAGATACAAATACTAGTATCTTATAGAGATACAAACATTATGTTTAGGTTTGTGTGTATATATAATATTACAGAAATATTTGAAAATTAAAACTACGTACTTTTTCCGTTCTAATTTATATATGCTTATTGATAAATTTAAAGCACCAAAACTGCTCAGAGTGTGATACTTAAAGCGAATTTACTATCAAAGATAATGAATCATTTTTGCCATATTCTCTAATTGTGTTTCACTTAACACAAAATTTAAGAAAAATAAATTTTAAAATTCATGGTATAAAATAAGTCGAAAATATTTTTTTAATTTTATTATTTCATTAAGTAATAAGAAAACACACATACTACTCCAAATTCCCAAAGAATCAAGTGGACATAATATCAAGGTAATAAGAAAACACTCATTAATGACAACTTTTGATGTAAGCCTGCAAAGGACCATTAGTTTAGGTGGCTAATCGAGAGAGGTGGACCATTATAGGGAGGAAACCATTTTTTTAAAAGATATTTTTAAATTTTCCATCAAATTTTTAAAAAATATTTTCTCTGAAAATTTCTTTTCTTAAAAATAAGGAAAAAAAATGTCTTCCTTAGAAATAGATTTTTCTTTCTATAATAAAAAGAATAATAAATAAACCTAAGAAAAAAAATGTTATTATTGATGTTGTGAATTAAACAACGTGAGGAAAGAAATGTAGTGAAGGACAATATATCGATGTGTCTCAATCAAATTTAATTGCTTGGAAAGAGAGACCTAGACATCTCCGATCCTATTATCTATTTTACTCTCTATTTCATAATATAAATTCTTTTTTTCTTTTTTCCAAATAATCAATTTATATTATTTTCATGTAATATAAAAATTTATTTTTTCAAGTTTTTTATTTAATATAACATTATATTTTATTTTAAATTTCTAAATAATATAAATTGCAAGCAAATATTATATAATACACAAATTAATGGACAATTCAAATAAAAGTGAAATCATTAATGAAATACAATTATATAAACATTACATAAATACTCAACTTTCAAGATTATTATGTTGCTCTCATAAATGCTCTATTAATGCATTACGGAGTTCAAAATTAAATGAACATTTTTTTCCTTTATTTTTTTTTATGTCAAGCTAAAAGTTATTCAAACCAAAGATTTTCATCGAATACCATTTATGTCGTTGCAGTTGGATCCTCTACAACATCTTGAATTGGTGCATTAAGATCACATTCATCCTCGATTATCATGTTGTAATTATCTAAAATAACTGTTGCGTGTAGTTATCCACAATTTTTTAAATTTACATACTTGCAGATAAGAAGCCATGAGTTCAATTCTATTAATCAGTTTGCAAAGTACCAGTTCAATTAATAGATTTTCTCAATATGTATTGAATTTATCAGTTCTTTGTGTTACACTGATTTTTCTAATCAGGTACCATTTGTCAGACCTTTTTTTATATACATTTGTTTCAGCTTTTTTGGGGGGTTTATTTTTGTGTTTGTTCATTTCTATTCTGAATCAGTATTTGAGATCTAAGGATATATATTTTGAATTGTTATTTTTATTTCAGTAATGTGATTATGATTATGATGTTATTGCTTAATTTAATAACATCATGTGTTGCTTATACATAATATCAATAAATTTGAGGGACAATAGATAAATTAACAAAGTCACATCAAAGTCTAAAAAAATGATGTTTAGACCCATATGCATGATTGTGGATAAAGCTTAATAATCATGATTATATCCATAAATTTTAATTCCATAAAAATCATTTTGAAATTTTTTTCTCCATGATTGCCCAAATTCAATATCTATGGGGCATTCTCATAATTTTAGATAATGGGTTGAGTTTTGTGTTGTTTTTTTGGCGTTGTAGGTTGCATGAAAGCAGTTTTATCCTACCAAAAATCAAAATTCCATCAGAAGTTAGAAGCAAGGATTTTATTATCCTTTAGGTGTGTTTCAAAGCTCTGTGTCTAAATTGATTTTAGACAACTTAAAATTATTTTGATTTATAAATATTATGATATTAGTGAAAAGATTAATTGTAACTGAAATTTTATTCATCTACTATTATATTATTTTTTATGTTTCAGGATATTGAACGACTCTTGAAAAGAGAAGTTGATCAAGTCAATCACCTTGTTAGTACCTATTTGAATGCGATAGTAATATAAAACTCATTTCGTATTTCCTATTTCTTTTCTTATCATGTATTTTGTTAAAAAAAGTTATTCATTTTTAAAAGAAATTTCTTCTCACTCTTTTGTAGGTATAATATGAATGGACAATAAATTGATGATGGCGCTCTAGACACTCGACTTGCTTGCTCTTCATTTTATTAATTCTAATAATTAAAGTATACGACAAAACAATCCATAAATTAACAAGTGAATATTGAATTTTATAAATTAATTTTAATTTATAATTTATAACATTTAAAAATATTTACGCAACACACGAATACACATATCAAATCAAATTATTTATGTTGATTTTTTAAAAAGCTATCACAGAAAAAATAAAGATGAAGTCAATGACCACTATAATTATGATGGATAAGGATCAGTGGAGCAACAATAATTGCATGAAGGCATGATTAGGAAGATAAGAGAGAGGGTAGTTGGAGGGTATGGACTATTAAAAATTGTAATTTTATCAATTTTTCTTATTTATTATGCATTTATTTAATATTTAATTTGTTCACGCAACACACAAGTACACATATCAAATCAAACTATTTATGTTGAATTTTTAAAAAGCTATCACAAAAAAAATAAAGATGAAGTCAATGACCACTATAATTATGATGGATAAGGATCAGTGGAGCAACAATAATTGCATGAAGGCATGATTAGGAAGATAAGAGAGAGGGTAGTTGGAGGGCATGGACTATTAAAAATTGTAATTTTATCAACTTTTCTTATTTATTATGCATTTATTTAATATTTAATTTGTTCACGCAACACACAAGTACACATATCAAATCAAACTATTTATATTGAATTTTTAAAAAGCTATCACAGAAAAAATAAAGATGAAGTTAATGACCACTATAATTATGATGGATAAGGATTAGTGGAGCAACAATTGCATGAAGGCATGATTAGGAAGATAAGAGAGAGGGAAGTTGGAGGGCATGGACTATTAAAAATTGTAATTTATCAATTTTTCTTATTTATTATGCATTTATTTAATATTTTATTTGTTCATGCAACACATTTGTTCACGCAACACAAGTATACATATCAAATCAAACTATTTATGTTGAATTTTTAAAAAACTATCACAGAAAAAATAAAGATGAAGCTAATGACCACTATAAATATGATGGATAAGGATTAGTGGAGCAACACTTGCATGAAGGCATGATTAGGAAGATAAGAGAGAGGGAAGTTGAAGGGCATGGACTATTAAAAATTGTAATTTTATCAATTTTTTTTATTTATTATGCATTTATTTAATATTTTATTTGATTTCATAAATAAAATAGTATATGTAAAATCTACATATTATTTTCTTAATTTAAATTAAGACAAAATAAATAAAGAGATTAGTTAAATTTGATGTATATCTTTTGAATATGATAAATAAATAATATAATAAAATATAGATTTTGAATATGATCTATATCTACATTGATTTATGTGCAATACATATGCATGGTTGAAAAAAATATAACTCTAATAGTTAGATCGATAGAAGTTATAAATTTTTTAAAAAAAAGAAATAAAAAAAAATGAATTGCAAATAAAAGATAAATCATGTATTTAACCAATTATGATGAAATAAATTAAAAATTCAAATATATATGAATTTAACCGTGTAACTTTATATTGATAGAAGTTGATGTTATTTTATAAGTTTTTCCCATTAAAATAATTAACATATTCTTTTAATAATTTAAATTAAGACAATATAAGTTACAAAATTTTATTCAATAGCATATTAAACATACTTTATGTGAAATCGTAAAAATGTAACATAGAAAAATATAGGTAGGTTCTCACCATTATTGTCCCTTTCGTAAATTCTACATAAAAGCAAAACATAAATAATTCCCAAGAGATCATTAGCCATTTTGGTTGAAATTGAGATGAATATTTCCACTTATTTAAACATAGAAAGAGGCTTAAAATATCTTTTATCAATCAAGTATAGCATATGATTGTATTTTCTACGATTTTAATAAGATATTGTCTTCATGATATAATATTTTTAATTGAAAGTGGATATACTAATCTTTTTTCCTAAAATACTATCTCAAGTGATATCATATATAGGAACACTTTTTGAAAATTTATAGTTGTAACTCTATGATTTAAAATTTATAAACATTGATATTAATATTAAGACAAGTAATGTTTGATGAGAGAATATTTAAGGAAATGAAAAAAAGAGTTATAAAAAATCACATATTTTGAAGGAAGAAAAATTCAATATAGAATTCATGCTATTCTCTATATTCCTGTTATTTTCGTTTGATAAGTAATTATGAATTTAACAACAAGCTCGAAATCTTATTAAGCATATCACATAATTTTAAAAAGTGTTTTTATTTTTCGTGCTGTAGACACATTATTTTTATTATTTATATATATCTAATGTGTTTTATTTGTTTTAAATAAATAAAATAAAATATATTCAGATATTGTAACTAGGATCATTTAACTACTTTTTATTGTAAAATAAATTACAATTTTATATAACATTTTTCTGTTTCTTTTATTTATTGTGTATAGTTTGTTCAGCTATTTATAGTGCATAAATAAAATATAAGTTATCAAAATTCTTTATTGAATAATCACTTATATATAAAATAAAGCAATTGCTTCACTATGTGTATTTAATTAATTTAAATAAATATAAAATGCATTCATTAATTTTGTACTAAATTTTGTTTTCATGTTTTTACAAATACTAAATAATTATTAATTATTGTAAGTTAATTAAATTGTCCATTAATAGTTTAAATCGAATTAAAGTCAATAATTTTTTTTTAAAAAAATTGTGGTTTTGAATTATACATATGTAAAATAAACTAAAAACGTACTTGAAGCTATTACAATAATATTATAACAAATAAAGTTATGTACTAATTTAAGTTACTATGATCATATTAATAATAATAATGTATTATTATAATTACTTTTAAAAATAAATTAATAAGTGAATAATAAAATTTTATAAATTATTTTTAATTTTAAAATATTTGCGCAACGCGCAGATACAAATACTAGTATCTTATAGAGATACAAACATTATGTTTAGGTTTGTGTGTATATATAATATTACAGAAATATTTGAAAATTAAAACTACGTACTTTTTCCGTTCTAATTTATATATGCTTATTGATAAATTTAAAGCACCAAAACTGCTCAGAGTGTGATACTTAAAGCGAATTTACTATCAAAGATAATGAATCATTTTTGCCATATTCTCTAATTGTGTTTCACTTAACACAAAATTTAAGAAAAATAAATTTTAAAATTCATGGTATAAAATAAGTCGAAAATATTTTTTAATTTTATTATTTCATTAAGTAATAAGAAAACACACATACTACTCCAAATTCCCAAAGAATCAAGTGGACATAATATCAAGGTAATAAGAAAACACTCATTAATGACAACTTTTGATGTAAGCCTGCAAAGGACCATTAGTTTAGGTGGCTAATCGAGAGAGGTGGACCATTATAGGGAGGAAACCATTTTTTTAAAAGATATTTTTAAATTTTCCATCAAATTTTTAAAAAATATTTTCTCTGAAAATTTCTTTTCTTAAAAATAAGGAAAAAAAATGTCTTCCTTAGAAATAGATTTTTCTTTCTATAATAAAAAGAATAATAAATAAACCTAAGAAAAAAAATGTTATTATTGATGTTGTGAATTAAACAACGTGAGGAAAGAAATGTAGTGAAGGACAATATATCGATGTGTCTCAATCAAATTTAATTGCTTGGAAAGAGAGACCTAGACATCTCCGATCCTATTATCTATTTTACTCTCTATTTCATAATATAAATTCTTTTTTTCTTTTTTCCAAATAATCAATTTATATTATTTTCATGTAATATAAAAATTTATTTTTTCAAGTTTTTTATTTAATATAACATTATATTTTATTTTAAATTTCTAAATAATATAAATTGCAAGCAAATATTATATAATACACAAATTAATGGACAATTCAAATAAAAGTGAAATCATTAATGAAATACAATTATATAAACATTACATAAATACTCAACTTTCAAGATTATTATGTTGCTCTCATAAATGCTCTATTAATGCATTACGGAGTTCAAAATTAAATGAACATTTTTTTCCTTTATTTTTTTTTATGTCAAGCTAAAAGTTATTCAAACCAAAGATTTTCATCGAATACCATTTATGTCGTTGCAGTTGGATCCTCTACAACATCTTGAATTGGTGCATTAAGATCACATTCATCCTCGATTATCATGTTGTAATTATCTAAAATAACTGTTGCGTGTAGTTATCCACAATTTTTTAAATTTACATACTTGCAGATAAGAAGCCATGAGTTCAATTCTATTAATCAGTTTGCAAAGTACCAGTTCAATTAATAGATTTTCTCAATATGTATTGAATTTATCAGTTCTTTGTGTTACACTGATTTTTCTAATCAGGTACCATTTGTCAGACCTTTTTTTATATACATTTGTTTCAGCTTTTTTGGGGGGTTTATTTTTGTGTTTGTTCATTTCTATTCTGAATCAGTATTTGAGATCTAAGGATATATATTTTGAATTGTTATTTTTATTTCAGTAATGTGATTATGATTATGATGTTATTGCTTAATTTAATAACATCATGTGTTGCTTATACATAATATCAATAAATTTGAGGGACAATAGATAAATTAACAAAGTCACATCAAAGTCTAAAAAAAATGATGTTTAGACCCATATGCATGATTGTGGATAAAGCTTAATAATCATGATTATATCCATAAATTTTAATTCCATAAAAATCATTTTGAAATTTTTTTCTCCATGATTGCCCAAATTCAATATCTATGGGGCATTCTCATAATTTTAGATAATGGGTTGAGTTTTTGTGTTGTTTTTTTGGCGTTGTAGGTTGCATGAAAGCAGTTTTATCCTACCAAAAATCAAAATTCCATCAGAAGTTAGAAGCAAGGATTTTATTATCCTTTAGGTGTGTTTCAAAGCTCTGTGTCTAAATTGATTTTAGACAACTTAAAATTATTTTGATTTATAAATATTATGATATTAGTGAAAAGATTAATTGTAACTGAAATTTTATTCATCTACTATTATATTATTTTTTATGTTTCAGGATATTGAACGACTCTTGAAAAGAGAAGTTGATCAAGTCAATCACCTTGTTAGTACCTATTTGAATGCGATAGTAATATAAAACTCATTTCGTATTTCCTATTTCTTTTCTTATCATGTATTTTGTTAAAAAAAGTTATTCATTTTTAAAAGAAATTTCTTCTCACTCTTTTGTAGGTATAATATGAATGGACAATAAATTGATGATGGCGCTCTAGACACTCGACTTGCTTGCTCTTCATTTTATTAATTCTAATAATTAAAGTATACGACAAAACAATCCATAAATTAACAAGTGAATATTGAATTTTATAAATTAATTTTAATTTATAATTTATAACATTTAAAAATATTTACGCAACACACGAATACACATATCAAATCAAATTATTTATGTTGATTTTTTAAAAAGCTATCACAGAAAAAATAAAGATGAAGTCAATGACCACTATAATTATGATGGATAAGGATCAGTGGAGCAACAATAATTGCATGAAGGCATGATTAGGAAGATAAGAGAGAGGGTAGTTGGAGGGTATGGACTATTAAAAATTGTAATTTTATCAATTTTTCTTATTTATTATGCATTTATTTAATATTTAATTTGTTCACGCAACACACAAGTACACATATCAAATCAAACTATTTATGTTGAATTTTTAAAAAGCTATCACAAAAAAAATAAAGATGAAGTCAATGACCACTATAATTATGATGGATAAGGATCAGTGGAGCAACAATAATTGCATGAAGGCATGATTAGGAAGATAAGAGAGAGGGTAGTTGGAGGGCATGGACTATTAAAAATTGTAATTTTATCAACTTTTCTTATTTATTATGCATTTATTTAATATTTAATTTGTTCACGCAACACACAAGTACACATATCAAATCAAACTATTTATATTGAATTTTTAAAAAGCTATCACAGAAAAAATAAAGATGAAGTTAATGACCACTATAATTATGATGGATAAGGATTAGTGGAGCAACAATTGCATGAAGGCATGATTAGGAAGATAAGAGAGAGGGAAGTTGGAGGGCATGGACTATTAAAAATTGTAATTTATCAATTTTTCTTATTTATTATGCATTTATTTAATATTTTATTTGTTCATGCAACACATTTGTTCACGCAACACAAGTATACATATCAAATCAAACTATTTATGTTGAATTTTTAAAAAACTATCACAGAAAAAATAAAGATGAAGCTAATGACCACTATAAATATGATGGATAAGGATTAGTGGAGCAACACTTGCATGAAGGCATGATTAGGAAGATAAGAGAGAGGGAAGTTGAAGGGCATGGACTATTAAAAATTGTAATTTTATCAATTTTTTTTATTTATTATGCATTTATTTAATATTTTATTTGATTTCATAAATAAAATAGTATATGTAAAATCTACATATTATTTTCTTAATTTAAATTAAGACAAAATAAATAAAGAGATTAGTTAAATTTGATGTATATCTTTTGAATATGATAAATAAATAATATAATAAAATATAGATTTTGAATATGATCTATATCTACATTGATTTATGTGCAATACATATGCATGGTTGAAAAAAATATAACTCTAATAGTTAGATCGATAGAAGTTATAAATTTTTTAAAAAAAAGAAATAAAAAAAAATGAATTGCAAATAAAAGATAAATCATGTATTTAACCAATTATGATGAAATAAATTAAAAATTCAAATATATATGAATTTAACCGTGTAACTTTATATTGATAGAAGTTGATGTTATTTTATAAGTTTTTCCCATTAAAATAATTAACATATTCTTTTAATAATTTAAATTAAGACAATATAAGTTACAAAATTTTATTCAATAGCATATTAAACATACTTTATGTGAAATCGTAAAAATGTAACATAGAAAAATATAGGTAGGTTCTCACCATTATTGTCCCTTTCGTAAATTCTACATAAAAGCAAAACATAAATAATTCCCAAGAGATCATTAGCCATTTTGGTTGAAATTGAGATGAATATTTCCACTTATTTAAACATAGAAAGAGGCTTAAAATATCTTTTATCAATCAAGTATAGCATATGATTGTATTTTCTACGATTTTAATAAGATATTGTCTTCATGATATAATATTTTTAATTGAAAGTGGATATACTAATCTTTTTTCCTAAAATACTATCTCAAGTGATATCATATATAGGAACACTTTTTGAAAATTTATAGTTGTAACTCTATGATTTAAAATTTATAAACATTGATATTAATATTAAGACAAGTAATGTTTGATGAGAGAATATTTAAGGAAATGAAAAAAAGAGTTATAAAAAATCACATATTTTGAAGGAAGAAAAATTCAATATAGAATTCATGCTATTCTCTATATTCCTGTTATTTTCGTTTGATAAGTAATTATGAATTTAACAACAAGCTCGAAATCTTATTAAGCATATCACATAATTTTAAAAAGTGTTTTTATTTTTCGTGCTGTAGACACATTATTTTTATTATTTATATATATCTAATGTGTTTTATTTGTTTTAAATAAATAAAATAAAATATATTCAGATATTGTAACTAGGATCATTTAACTACTTTTTATTGTAAAATAAATTACAATTTTATATAACATTTTTCTGTTTCTTTTATTTATTGTGTATAGTTTGTTCAGCTATTTATAGTGCATAAATAAAATATAAGTTATCAAAATTCTTTATTGAATAATCACTTATATATAAAATAAAGCAATTGCTTCACTATGTGTATTTAATTAATTTAAATAAATATAAAATGCATTCATTAATTTTGTACTAAATTTTGTTTTCATGTTTTTACAAATACTAAATAATTATTAATTATTGTAAGTTAATTAAATTGTCCATTAATAGTTTAAATCGAATTAAAGTCAATAATTTTTTTTTAAAAAAAATTGTGGTTTTGAATTATACATATGTAAAATAAACTAAAAACGTACTTGAAGCTATTACAATAATATTATAACAAATAAAGTTATGTACTAATTTAAGTTACTATGATCATATTAATAATAATAATGTATTATTATAATTACTTTTAAAAATAAATTAATAAGTGAATAATAAAATTTTATAAATTATTTTTAATTTTAAAATATTTGCGCAACGCGCAGATACAAATACTAGTATCTTATAGAGATACAAACATTATGTTTAGGTTTGTGTGTATATATAATATTACAGAAATATTTGAAAATTAAAACTACGTACTTTTTCCGTTCTAATTTATATATGCTTATTGATAAATTTAAAGCACCAAAACTGCTCAGAGTGTGATACTTAAAGTGAATTTACTATCAAAGATAATGAATCATTTTTGCCATATTCTCTAATTGTGTTTCACTTAACACAAATTTAAGAAAAATAAATTTTAAAGTTCATGGTATAAAATAAGTCGAAAATATTTTTGTAATTTTATTATTTCATTAAGTAATAAGAAAACACACATACTACTCCAAATTCCCAAAGAATCAAGTGGACATAATATCAAGGTAATAAGAAAACACTCATTAATGACAACTTTTGATGTAAGCCTGCACAGGACCATTAGTTTAGGTGGCTAATCGAGAGAGGTGGACCATTATAGGGAGGAAACCATTTTTTTAAAAGATATTTTTAAATTTTTTAATTTTCCATCAAATTTTAAAAAATATTTTCTCTGAAAATTTCTTTTCTTAAAAATAAGGAAAAAAATGTCTTCCTTAGAAACAGATTTTTCTTTCTATAATAAAAAGAATAATAAATAAACCTAAGAAAAAAAATGTTATTATTGTTGTTGTGAATTAAACAACGTGAGGAAAGAAATGTAGTGAAGGACAATAAATCGATGTGTCTCAATCAGATTTAATTGCTTGGAAAGAGAGACCTAGACATCTCCGATCCTATTATCTATTTTACTCTCTATTTCATAATATAAATTCTTTTTTTCTTTTTTCCAAATAATCAATTTATATTATTTTCATGTAATATAAAAATTTATTTTTTCAAGTTTTTTATTTAATATAACATTATATTTTATTTTAAATTTCTAAATAATATAAATTGCAAGCAAATATTATATAATACACAAATTAATGGACAATTCAAATAAAAGTGAAATCATTAATGAAATACAATTATATAAACATTACATAAATACTCAACTTTCAAACTTATTATGTTGCTCTCATAAATGCTCTATTAATGCATTACAGAGTTCAAAATTAAATGAACATTTTTATCCTTTATTTTTTTTATGTCAAGCTAAAAGTTATTCAAACTAGAGATTTTCATCGAATACCATTTATGTCGTTGCAGTTGGATCCTCTACGACATCTTGAATTGGTGCATTAAGATTGCATTCATCCTCGATTATTATATTGTGCAGTATAATACATGTAGTTATTATATCACGTAGCACTTTTTTCTCAAAAAACGTGATTGTCATGCAATAATTGCAAAACGTGATTACAAAACTTTGAAGGCACGTTCAACATCTTTTCGGCACGATTCTTGTTTCATCGCGAAATATTTCTTCTTATGGGAACGTGGATCACAAATAATTTGAACAATTGTAGACCATTTAATTTTGTGCATTCTTTATAGTGAAAATTATTAATAAATCAAATCATATTAAAGTGACAAATATTTTTTTCTGAAATATTATTAATTCGAGATAAAAGTAGTATATATTAAATAATATATTTTTAAAAATATTATATTACATTTCAAAAGAATTACAAATATTAGTGATTTAATTAAAGACCTTATATGAAAAATAATGTTAATTACAAAATAATAGAAATAATAATAAAAAAGCAAAACAAAGAGTGTGACTACTATTCAACTCTCTATAAATTATTAATAAAGAGTGAATAGAGAGTGATTGGAGAGCTCATTCTCTATTTTACTCTCCAAATATAAAAAATGTAAAATAAAATAAAAATAGGTCGGAGATGGTATTAAAGTTCATTTGTCAAGCAACGAAAGACATCGTACAAGTATGATTTGATATATATGTAGGACATATAGTACAAAGTTTTTTCTTGGTGGACACTACTTTTGATGTAAGCATGCAATACGATGGATTGCATGATATGAACCATTAACTTAGATATTGTATTCAAAGGTCAATTCATCAACTTTTATTATTATTTTGAATTGGTTTTTAATTTTTGTACCTTGAGATAATAATCGTAATGATCCGTATGATTTTTTTTTATTCTTTGAGTTCTTTTATTCCAATTAGAATTTTTCTGTAGATTCTTATGTTGTTTTTAACTTGCGAAAATGAGTGATATGATTTCCAAGATGATTGAATGCATCAAGATGAAGATTTTTTATTTTGGAAGTTGAGAAATTTGATCAAAGATAACATTCTAGGTTAATGAACTCAAATTCAAATTATAACAATTCCATTAGATCCGAAAGGTGATTTTTGACTAGATAGATGGTTTATACGGATCCCAAGGTGTTCAGGAGTGATTTGACCCCGTAGTTGTATTTTTGAGTTTTAAGAAAGTTATGGTTGATTGTGAACTTTCTATTAAGATGACATAAAATCAGTGATTTGATGATTTCAATAGGTTTGAAATGTGTTTTATAGTTAATTGACATATTTAGTTTGTGTCTGGAAGGTTTTAGATGAGTTTCAAGTGCTTGTTCGAAGATTGATATTTTGAAATCGTTGAGATTAAATGGTACCACAAGAATCCAATGAGTTCCAAATGGTGTTTTGATTGAACCATTAGATTCTAATTGTAATTTTAGAATCATAGCATAAAAATATTGTCACGATTCAATAAAATGGATGTGATGACATTTGTTTATTTCCACTAAAACATGTCAGCATCAACCCAATGAAACGAAAGAAATGCATGCGGAAAATAAAACAAGAATAACATAAGAGCGGAAAACTTATTCATTCTATTATAACTCTATAACCTGATTATCACGTGTACAAGCTACTACTATAAAAAGTGCGGAATTGAAAGATAAATACAAGTCTCAGTGTCTTTGCTTCTCAAATCTCAAATAGAACAAAGCATAGGTAAGGAATAAGAGAGTCCGTGGGGATGACAAACAACTACCTCTCAAAAATTCTTTGACAAGCTTCAGAAATAGGAGGAGAAGAAGAAGAGCAATCACACGGCATCAGACTCAGAACCTACACAAGTGTAGAAGCAAGGAGTGAGTACCAACCAACACAATATTCAACAAGTAACCAAATAAACAAGGCAAAACTAGCTAGAAAGCGAGTACTCCTTTCATTCCAACTGAACCTCTTCAAACTACAACCTGCATAGAAATCAATCCAACCTAATAGTTTCACAGTACATAGTTCACAAGGCTTAACAACCACAGTTCAATAGTCACAGTTCAATAACTAACACGTATCAAGTATGTCAATCACATGTGTCAAACGAATCAATCAGTAGTATCAAGTGCATTAATCACAATTAACAAATAGATCAATCACAAGTATCAAGTACACAAAAATTTGGTGGATGGATAGATTTAACTTGTCTTATTCAATTATTCATTAGTTTTGGGGGCATTGGTTAGTTCTATCTATCTTGTTAAATTCACGTTTTATTTGCATATGTTGTTCAATTGTTAAGAAATTTAGTCAGACACACACAACTTGATACTATATTCACTCTATCTATCTTTATTAAATTATTCACAAATTTTACTAGACTAGTCCTTAGGAACGTGCGTTGCACATTTATCTCATATTATTGAATTTCTATATAGAAAATACTGAAATTAACAATATTAATTTTATCATTTACATAATATTTATTAAATAAAATCCATAATAGTGGAATGTTGCATTTGCCATCAAGCAAGAAATATGTGAAGTTAATTAAGATAATATATGGTATGAATATGTTGATATAACTTATCCTCAATAACCTCTCATTACGTGCTTTACACGTAGATCCCATATTCAATTTGAAAATATAAAAAAATAATTTAAAAATAAATATAAAAATCAATTACAAAGAAACCACTTTACATGAAATAATACCAAAACAGGTTGTTCCAAGGTTAATCGAAGACTATTTAGCATTAATTGAATTTGGTTGGGAGTTTAAAAGTTGCCACAAATTACAGAAGATACAATATATATATATATATATATATATATACTAGAAAATAGGCCTACGGCAACGCATCAAAAACCGTTGCAATAGATAGGACAATCGTTGCCATAGATCTATCGCAACGGTTACACATGCGTTACATCAGCTCGCGTAGCCATAGAGCTATGGCAACGGTTGTCAAAATGTGTTGCCATAGGGCCATCTATGGCAACGGTTATTCTTCCAACGGAAATAGTTTGTAAGTACAACGGTTTAAAACCGTCGCCATAGAATTTATTGTACAGTAATTATATGATCTATGGCAACGGTTATTATCATCTATTGTGGCGGTTACATTTTCTATGGGAATTTTTTGCATTACCTATTGCAACAATTTTTCATACCTATTGCTACGGTGTAGATGAAATAGCAATCTTTAATAAATCATAATAGAAAAAATATATATAATTTGTCCATCCAAAAATTTTCATATACATTCATAAATTCAAATCTCCAGCAAAAGCTATTGTAATAATACACCCCTAAATGCTAAATGTTTAAACCCAAATGAGTAGTTACGTTTTACATGATTAAAGAGTTACGATAAGAAACAAAAAATTATTTATAGCAAAATGAATATTTAAACTATCAACAGTTCAAAATTCTTCTTTAAGTAAGGTCAAGTTTGTCTTCACTGCTATCTTCTTCCCTTCATTTTCAACACCTACAAAAGAGGATAAATAATGTCATAGATTGCTCGAATATATCAATAAGATCCCGCTAAACCCTGTCCTGCCCCATTTAAGTGTCAGTTTGTTTTCCCCAGTTTTTTTATGCTCTGTCCAATACCAACATAATAAATTTTAAAAACATAAAAATATTAGAAAAATCAAGAGAAACTAACATGTGACTAACAAAAATACTGTCCAGGAGACTAACTGTCACTAATAGTTATTCATACCCAAAAAAACAAGCAAACTATTACCATACCAATTTTCAGCTTAACTACTTCCTAAAAAAAATAAAGAAAATCAACTACACTTTGCATCAGGTAAGTAAAAGCCATCCCAATTTTCATACTCTTTTCTTTAACCTCTATTAGAATATATTAGATTGTACTAATAGTGTTAATAAATCACAACAATAAGTTGTTGATCTGTTTGTAGCATAATACATCACACAAAGACATACATCAATTGGCACCAAACGAAGACATCCCTAATCACCGTTAATTCGCAGTAATCTGTTTGTAGCAGACTACAAAAAGACTTACACCACACAAAGACAGATCTCAAATCTATAATTGATTTTTTGTTGTTTGTCTCATGTAAAGACAATAAACTAAACTTCTTCAATAGTTATGTAGGATATACAAAATTCAGGTAATGTATATAAAATTCAATTCCAAAAGTCCCACAACCCCACCACCATACTTTGTTTCGCCCTTTCCCTTATTCCTAAGTTGATTCATAATGCAAATATACACAATTTCAAAGCTGAAAACTGTGCATTCATAATGCAAATATAGTCTGAATTTCATATGAGTACAATTTTATGGGTACATATTATGTGACTGACCATAGAATGACAATTTTGAGCTTCATATGAGTACAATTGTAACAACTCCAAATGGGTTAAAGTTCTATTTTTGAGAAAAATGAAGATAAGTGTCGGCTTACAAATCAACAACTCAATCAATTGATTATCAGTTGACTACTAGTCACATGCTTCACCATCGCCGAAAGAAAACAAGAGCTCTAGTCGCCAGAGCTCTGAGGTAGGTGAAGGGTTAAAGTGGTTAGCCTCAGACAATCAATTATTGGTGAAAAAGTTTAATGGAAAAGGAAATGACCCTTTGATGGAAATGAAATGCGGAGGATTTGAGCATCAGATTTCAGAGTACATCAAGCAGAGTGATAACTCTCTGATTCAGATATAACTTAGAGATCTTTATCTTAAATACACCATTAAAGCAGAGTGATTAATTCTAAATAAGTCATATAAAGTCTCGTCCTTGCAACAAATAACATGACTAAACTCCTTATCTGGACAAAATAAAATCTGCATTATCTCATCCTAGAAAACATACATGAGAGTGAGAGAGAAGTAGATGAGACAGTAAATAAAATATAGTGATACAATCAACAACTACATATTCAACAAGCAACTATTGATTCGCAATTCCAACAAGCAATAAGCAACCAACATAAGAGAACCATGATGGCGTACAACCAAAAAACAGAAGATTTCACCAACTTTAGACAAGAAAATAAATTCAAATAGATGGCGTGCATGAATCATGAATCATGATCACTCAGTTTCTTGAGATAGAGTAGAATAAGGAAAAAATCTTGAACGGATAGTGAAGAAAATATTGGCAAAAGAAGAAGAAGAGCAGTAGTAGTAGTAGTACTGACCTCGAGTGTTATTACGAACAGATAGATGATTGATTAGTTGAAGAACAGGCTCGTCTCCTGGCGAACGAACATTGAATCTTAGCATGGTAGAATCAAGTGTTAATCCTGGATTTAGACGCTAAAGTTGTGCAATGATGTTCATTGTAACATCTCGTTCCATGGTATCTTTTTGTGCATTGAAGTTTTCTTGCATTCTTTGTTGCATCCTCTCTTCAATTTCCTTGATTTTATCTACATCATTTCATGATTAACAGTATTTGAAGAGGGACAAAAATTTCCCTGTTTCTGTTTCAAGAGTCTTAGTTAGTCAACTTCCATATAATACTACTCGACATGGATGATCACATCCCATAACTATTGTAAATGCATCACTACCATCTCCACTTTCTTGAGTTTATATTCCCTCCATTTCAATCTACAAATCCGGTTAAAGTTAAGAGAGTTCAATTAAATTGAACTGATCAGATGTTTAAAAACAAAAAAATTGATCTCGATAAAAATAGAATCAGAAGATTTTATACTATTTTAGCAGTTGCATCTTCATGTGAGTCCTTATATACTCGGCAAGGTTTTCTTGTTCTAGTAGCCACAACGAAGTTCTTACTTGACAAGGCATCAAGTGTTTCCTATGTCTACCAATGGAGGAACTATGCCCACAAAAGATCAGTGTAAGATTCATCATACAGGTCAACTTTTTAGCTTGAAAAAGAAAACTATGAAATCTATTGATATTGGGACTACCACTAATAGAATACAGTAACCTGAATTATGAACAAAATCGCTAATCAGATTGTAAACTCAATGAGATACAACAAACATGCAAGCTTCTCATCTTGAAAACCCAAGTAAAATTAAAAGTATTAATCTAGTTCACTTCAGATTGTTTTATTTCTAGAGCATGTTCAGGCTAATCAACCCTAGCTCAAGTGTCCATAGAAAGAGCTACATGAACATGGACTTTTGATGGACAAATAATGTTAAAATTATCAGTTAAGTCAAGTTTGTGAAGTGAACTCACATTAGGTAGTCATCCCGGATAGGAAACGAAACTCTCGTGTAAAGCAGCATCAACAAAATGGCATCAATCATGAAATTTTAAGACCTAACCACTAACTGAAAAATTAACAGTTTCAATAGCTTATATATTTTTTAGTGTGAGTCTATGACAACAATTATCATGACCCCGCGAAAAGATTCTTCAACCCTCTCTACCATCATCTCTTCTTTATATTAGAAGTATATGGAATGACAATGAAAAACAAGAACCATAAAATGCCTTGTATAAAGGAATATGAAGTAATTGCTTCTAGAAATCAACTTAGAAATTAGAATTAACAATTAAAACAATGTAAATATGAGTTGCAGAAGAAGGATAAGTTTTAAATCCTTGTCCGTATTCAAAAAAAGAATAGAAAAATCTAAATGGAAGCCACACAAATATAGAGATTTCTTGGACATGGAGCAGGATATCTTTAGTGGAATCAGTAGCTCTTACATTAAAGTCTACGGATCTGTTGCTTTACTTGAGAAAATTCTGGGTGCTTTTATTTCTAATTACTTCTCATTTTAACAATTGGATACATTAAGGGGACAGTTCAACACTTTATTTTGAGATGGTAAAATAAGGTGTAATGTAGAGAATAGCATGTGAGATGTTTAAGGAAAGTAGTAGAATAATTAAGCCTTCAATTCTACTAGCTTTGAAGAGTATTGGTTTCTATTAAGTCTAAGTCTAATAAGTTGCATCCTTATTGTTATTTCAGAAAATTAAGGGTGTAGAAGTGTGCCTCTTTGGCCATGTATGTTCAGGAACTTGGATCTGAATGCACACAATCAAACATTGCCACCCAAAAGTCCAAAAAATCTCCAAAATCAAAGATTGGTGAGCGTATTTTTCTCATGACAACAAAAGATTTCAAAGTCTTAGATATGTGGTAAAACTAAAAAAAAGTGTACAATAGAATTTGTAGATACAAATCACAAAAATATATGCTAATTAGACAATCACAAATATCCATAAACTCAATAATTTGAAGAATTATGAAGAAATCAAAAGACCATACCACAACAGTATCAAACTACAGATTCTTCCTTCAGCTGCTGGCATCGATTTCTTTCTCCACATATTTTCAAAATCTACCCATCAAAGAATCAATCCAAATGACTTCACAGTTCAGTGAGGAAGAACATAAAAAATAGACATGAGAAAAAAAAAACCCTTAAATTAGGGCTTTATGAAGTTTAGTACTGTATGAAGCAGCAATTTCAGAGCTCTACTAGTCGTGTGAACACAGACACAACTTATCTCTTTTGCAGGAGTGAATACACGTAAACTAGAAGAAACTTAAACGCAATTTTAACCAAAGAATTAATTTTTCTGGACACAAAAATAACTTCACCGAAGATGCGATTTTGAACCGAACAAGCAATTTTGAGACTGCGATTTTAAGCCCTACAATTTTGGGTGTGTTTTTATGATTTTCCAAAGATTTTAGGGCACTAGCAATATACAGAACTCTCATGTTTTATTATTTTTGGGAAAATAAGAAAAATTAGAAGTTTAAGAAAACTGAAGGTATATATATTTTGGCGGTTTAGTGAAACTAGGGAAAATTGAGGAGGGAAATCAAAACTTAGCAATTGCAAAATAAACCGTTGCCACAAATATTCTATTGCAACGGTTGCACAAAGTCGTTGCAATACCAAATCTATTGCAACGTTTTTTATGTAATTGCAACGGTTTGGTACATAATATGTGTTAATAGCGTCATGAACCTTATGCAACACATCAAACCGTTGCTATACCTATACTATGACAACAGTTTAACAACCGTTGCTATAAATATCGTTGCCGTAGGCCCAATTTCCAGTAGATATATGATGATTATACATTCTATATGCATTTCTAATAGAGTATTGGAAAAGATTCTGAATGACTTGACTGTTATATATTTGGAAATTTTTTATATTTTTTAACATTGATGTTAAAGAGATACTGCATTATAAAGATATTGCCGTCAATCAACATTTAAAGGTTATTTCGTCATTCTGGCTTCCAACTTTTATACTTGGATAATATTAGTTTTTACCAATTTGATTGATCACTGATCTAGATTCATTCAAATCTTCATATATTTTCTTTAAAAATGAACATTGCAGGCCGCAGGTGTAGAGTTTCCACCTCGAGAGGAAAACAGTGTACCTTTATTTACACCACCGCAAACCCATCCAATAGTCCACATGCCTTCAGCTTATGAGGAGGCTGCAGTTGAGGCCTCTCTTGAGTCTGATCCCTCCGAACTCAGGTATATTGATTAACTTATTCTTTTCCGTTTGGTATATATGGTTCCTGCTCAAAGTGTTAGAATTTTGTTTATGAGCATTTCACTTATTAAAGAACACTATTAAGATTTATATGGATATTGTTTATGTGCACCTCCCTCTTTTCAGTAAGTGCTTCACTATTGCACCACCTCTGTGTTTTAAAGGTCAATTAGTGTACCTTTATTGGACTCCCAAGTTGACTATTAAGATTTATATGAATACTTGTGGTATTCAGCATTTATGGCAACCTTGTTCAAGTGTAAGTGAAGTTTCTGATTCGAACAATACATTGTTGGATGAAAAAGGGATGGGTGGTCTCCTTATATATGGTGTTAGTTAATCTTCCCCTCTTTAGTTAGCTTTTGGGGTTGAGGTCCATTTATCATGGTATCAGAGCAGGACCTATCCTAATTCATAGTTGATTAATTTTGGCACCCCATATTAAATTTCCCACACCCTAGATGTCTATCCCTGGGCGTGAGGTAGAGTGTTGAAGAGTTCCACATTGGATGAAAAAGGGATGGACGGTTTCCATGTATTATTGTCTTTGGACAATCCTCCCCTCTTGAACTAGTTTTTGGGGTTGAGTTAGGCCCAAGATCCATTTATCATTTTCTATTACATGATGAGCTAGCAGTTCTGACCCATTCATAGCTGATGCATTGAAGCTGGAAGAATGTACGTAGTAAACCATTAAGAGCTTTTGATCAACTACTATGCACTCTAATTGCTGAGGATTTTTTATCCTACTTACTGCAACTTTCTCCAATGCCTTTTGTCCCTTGTCTGCTGTTTAACGAGACGTCATGTACAAAATAAATGTAGAAAGTCAAATAAAGAACTGCTAGTTTCAAGTAAGCAACATTTCTAAAGAACTGGTTATTTCAAGTAAGTGACATTTCTGGTATCCTGTCTTTTCAGTGTTGCGGAGATTCAAAGTGCTGAGGGGCTATCAGATGTCCTGACGGAGTTGCTTGGTGCCTTGGATCCAAAGAACCCTCAGGTCAGAACTTGGTTTGTGCTCTTGTTTCTCAGGTTCATAGTGGTTACTTGTCCCCATTCACTACTATAAAAGTTGAAAACCGGAAGGGCAGTATGAATTATTCATAGGTTAGATGAGTTTTTTAAGATAGTCTTTGGGTACTTTATTCGAGTAAGTGGAAAATTTCGGAACTACACTTTCTCTGAATGCTCCCTTCCACCCCTTCACTAATTGAAATGAGTAGCTTAGGTAAAATGATAACTATCCCCTCCCCAGTGAAACAAAAATTAGTAGAGGAAAAAGAAATTGTACCTTCAGAAGTCCTTTAATGTAAAATATGTGGCTTGGTTTTTGTCTCCCTTTTTGATGGGGGCATGTTGTTGCATCTAGGTCTTTATTAGTTTTTTGTTTAATTTTGTAGGTAAAATAGGGTTAATAAATTGTAGATATCCTATTCTTACTTTCAGTACTTTTATAGCTGAAATACAAGGAACTATCATGTTGTATTCCATTTTCGGTATAAGTGATGTTACATTCCACGTTGAGTGTTAAAATACATATTGGTTCATCAGCATTAATTGTTACATCCAATTTATGTTTGGTGGTACTTGTTAAGTCCAAGATGAATTATCGTTCATGTTTTAATTTATTACGTGACATCTATGCAGTCCGTGAAGGAGGAGGTGATAGTCGATCTTGTTGAACAGCGTCGTTCTTACCAAAAGCGTGTGATGATTCTTGTGAACAACACTGTGTAAGAACCTGAAGTTTTTGTGGTTTTATTACATTTCTAATAGCCCCTTATAATTGTTTTCCTTTGCAAATAGAGACGAGGATCTGCTGTGTAAAGGATTGGCACTCAATGACAATCTGCAGCGAGTTCTTCGTAGACATGATGATATTGCCAAAGGAACCTCAACAATTACTGTACTGCCCAGAGAAACTCCTGTTGCACCCCTTATGAATGTGAATCATGAGGATGATGAATCAGAAGATGATTTCTCTCACTTATCACGGAGGTAATGCTTGGTCATTTTGTTGCTATACCGTTTCTTCTCCCCCCCCCCGCGCCCAGCCACACAGTAGTTTTGTTCAGTTTTATACTTTTACTTTTGCCTGGTGTTTGCTGTTCTTACTGCAAATATTGCCACTTTGGAGTACGCGATGCAGTAAAAGCATTTAGATGAGATCCTTAGATGGTCATTGATATGAGAATATAAATTAACTCTCTTTATTCTCCATCAAGAGATGTTGGATTTCATTTGCGGCGAAGATATCATTTTCACTTTAGTTCTCTCAGCTGTTTAGGTGGTTAATACACTTCAACATTTAGCTTATTTGACATGCATCTGAGGTAACCTACTTTTAGATTATTTTTTTCACTAAAAAACAGTCTGTAGTTAATTTCATTAGTGCTAATGAAAAGAGACTAGAATTGTGATAACAATTTGGGTTTCACCAAGGTTTAGAACATTCATAGTTTTTTATTCATAAAAGAGTTGATGAAGCTTTTATCAACATATACCAGGCTATCATTCATTACCAAGCTCTCATATAAGTAATAATTAGCTTCTGATTTTAAATTTTCCACCAGCATAAACATATGTCCAGTTACTTAATAGGAGGTTTTGGGTATAAAGAAGAGGACTCGGTAGAGTTTCATTTCCTCTTTACAATTTTTAACAGAAAAATGGGCTGGTTATATTACCATAAGAAGTTTGAGGCCAAAGGCCTTCAGAAAGTTTTGGAGGGGAAAGTTTGGGGTAAAAGAGTCCATGGTATCCAATTCTTGATTTTTTAATTTCTTTTCTGGACCTACTTTTCGGTGGTGTGACCATAACTTCATAGTGTTGTCAAATTCAGAGGAGGATTCACTGGTACTACCTGGGTTGTCATGGGGAAGACTTGTGCAGATTGATATGGGTGTCCACTGTCCAGGATGCTTAAGAAATTGTGCAATCTGGTGCCTCTGTGAATTTACTTTATTCATCTGTGTGCTGGCATGGCACAATTCTGTTTCTTGGTTAACCATCTTCTTTCAGTGAGATTCTTGAGCAATGAGTATGGAACCTTGCATGATCTATAATTGGCAATCATTTGTCCCTTGAGGGGACAATAACGATTAAGAGATTTTAACTTATATATGTGTGGTGGGGTGTATATCTACTTTTTCTTCTTGTAGCAATAAATATTAGAGAGGACTGAGTTTATGGATTACAGGAGCTGGTTCTTCTGCTTTATTTTCTGTTCGGCTTTCAGCCTTTAGGTGAGTGATAGTGTAGCTGACATGCCATTTATAACTTGAATCATATAAGGTGGTTGATATTTCTGTTTTTTTTTTTTTGTTTGTTTTGTTAATATTTCGGTTTGATAGCATAGAACACATAGTGTGTCATAGTGGTTACTCAAGTATACATCTTCTAATGTAATCTCATTAAGATGACAGACACACACCAACATCCTGCACGTTGGAACTCGATAACAACCTCTATCGATTCTGAAAAACTGATACACAGCTTTCTCCAGCGATCTTCTTAAGTCGTCTCTCTTTCATACCTCTTCTCAATTTTGCTGCTTTCTCCCATAATCCAGTTTCAGCATACTTATTTGCTACCATGACCAAATTCCCACTCCTTTTAGGCTCCAATCCAAGCAACCTCATTCTGACCTTCTCTCCCACTCCAGTATAGTCGCTAATATCATGAATGTGGCATGCACTGAGCAATGTCCTCCATATGACTGCATCAGCCTCAATGGGCATGACAACTATGAATTTGTATGCTTCATCCAGACGTCCAGCACGACTCAAGATATCTACCATGGCACCATAATGTGCCATCATAGGCTTGATGCTATGGAGACTTTCCATCTCTTGAAACAAACGATGCCCTTCTGCCACCATCCCAACATGGCTACAAGCACAAAGCACACCAAGAAAGGACACATAATTAGGCTTCACAGAACAATCCTTCATTTTCGAAAAGAGTTTCAAGGCATGTGCTGCAAATCCATGCTGAGCTAATCCAAGAATCATCGCACTCCATGTCCACACATTTCTTTCACCAATCCTATCGAAGATCAAACGAGCATAATCCACTGCTCCACATTTAGCATACATGTCAATAAGGGAAGTTCCCAATTGACAATTCACATGCATCCCTTGCTCAATCACTTGACAATGAATCCATTTCCCTAAAATCAAGTCACCCAACTCAGCACAAGCAGAAAGAAAAATCACCATAGTTGTCTCATCAGGTTGAACCCCACATTTTCTCATCAAGCGAAAAATCTCAATCGCATCATAATACCAACAGCTTCCCACACAAGCCGAAATTATCGAATTCCAAGTAACAACAGTTCTAAGCGACATTACATCAAACACCTTGTATGCATCCACAATCTTCTTGCAAGACCCATAAAAATGAATCAAAGTGTTCTGTACATACACATTGTTACAAATACCCATCTTGATGACATCACAATGAATCTGCTTCCCTTCTTTCAGACCCAAAAAAGACGAACAAGCTTTGAAAAGAAAAGGGTATGTGAATTCATCAGAAGCAGCTCCAGAACGCCGCATTTCAACAAAAAACCGAATGGCTTCACTATGTGAACAGTATTCACCTGTAGCATAATTCCTAATGAGGATATTCCACCACGACGAATTTTGCGATTGTTTGATGAGAAGACCGGCGTAAGAAGATGAGTTTATGGGAGTATGAGAAGCAAAAAAGTTGACAATTTTGAGGAGGATGAAATTTTGTTGAGATAGTCCTGAGATTATGATTTGAGTATGAATTTGGAAAACATGTTTCAGAGAAGAACAAGAACTGAGAAGAGCTATGAGTTGTTGGGTTTTGGAGGTAAAGCTCATGTCAATTTAAGAAAATTTGCATGTGTTCAGTCAATTGTTCACAAGTTCTGGGGGGGGCGTTGGTACTAACTTCATTCTATCTATCTTGTTAAATTATCCGCAATGTTCAATTGTTCATAAGTTGTGTCGGAAAGGGTAAAGGCAATGTATATTTGATGGAAAATGTTCAAATATGCTATCGAATTGGAGAAAAGATTCATTTATGTTACGGTTAAAAATTTGACTCATCTATGTTATTTTCACTTGAGAAAATGCTCATTCATGTAATTATTTGTTCATTAAAATGATATATACAACCCAAACGACATAGATGAGTCTTTTATCCAAGTTCAATAGCATATTTGAGCCTCTTTCCTCTTAAAAAAAATGATTTGTTCGAATCATAATTAACCACGTGTAAAAAATGAGTATGCAAAATTTAAATTGAACAAATAATGACATGAATAAGTCTCTTGTCAAATTTAAATGACACAAATGAGCATTTTCTCAAAGTTAGATGACATATACCTAAAGCTCGCAATTTAATTATTGCAATTGGTGCATAAGGTATGGTAGCATAGAAGTTGTATGTCTCTCAACATACCACATGCATTGCCTCTCGTTGGAATAGTTACCATCAACATTCAATTTCAGATACAGAAGGGTAAAAGGTTGAAGGATACAACTTAAGTAACGTATGTTAGATGCTTTGGACCGATAATGACATGAATTGATTTATGATGTCCACAATACAATGGTATGACAATAATTAATATTACGCGCCACTCAAGACGATCAAAAAGTTTTCTCTAAATCTAGTTCGATAAGGAATTTCCCATTTTCAGCCACAATTTTTGAATTCTTGAACCATAACAACATTATCCCCTCCCTTTAAGAAGCTAGCTAGATCAATTATAATATCAAGCCAAGGCTTAATACAATTAACAATAATTTTAGAAACAATTTAATTAATATCCTATTGGCCTGGATTGTGAAGTTCTATTTACTCCGGTAAAAGGTCAAGGGGGCCTAATTTGATGACCATATTGGATATGAAAATAAAGAGGAGCAACTTTCTTATATAGCAAATATAAAAATTATAGCTATAGTTTGTATAATTGCGCTTCATAGCAAATTTTATGTTTGTTATAGAGCTTTTGATATGTATAATTCGCTACAAACATTCAATTTTATACAAATTGTTCAGTTTTGTATAAATTCGTTTATACATTATAATTTAGCTATAGTTTGCATAATTGCGCTTCATAGCAAATTTTATGTTTGTTATAGAGCTTTTGATATGTATAATTCGCTACAAACATTCAATTTTATACAAATTGTTCAGTTTTGTATAAATTCGTTTATACATTATAATTTAGCTATAGTTTGCATAATTGCGCTTCATAGCAAATTTTATGTTTGTTATAGAGCTTTTGATATGCATAATTCGCTACAAACATTCAATTTTATACAAATTGTTCAGTTTTGTATAAATTCGTTTATACATTATAATTTGTATAATAAGATCTGTATTTGTATAATTATAAGTGTATAAGACGAAAATATATGTATTTGCATTTGTATATACACTTTTCTCTCGCTTTATACAAACACAAACGCATTTTATATATTTTATACCGAAATGTATAAAATGACTAATTGTATATCGAATCAGATGGCAAAAAAGGGCAATGTTTGCTGCGAATTACAATTAAAATAAACTATGACTATAACATTTAATTTGAATTAATAGTTTGCTATTTCATACAATTTCCCCAATAAAGATCAATCAAAATCTAGCTAGCATAATGAAGAATTAAACAATTCCAAAAATATAAATATTTCACATATATAAGGATATTGCTAAATATTTTATTTATTCCACATATATATGGATCATTGTTTACCATTCACAAATTTGAAAAATACAGATACATGCAAAAAAAAAAAAAAAAAAAAACTTACTCTATTATACAATAGACACTATTAATGCCTTATTATTCATCACCTTAAATATGCAATATAATTACCTTAAATAAAATTCAAACTTCTTTATGTCTATGTCTTTAATTGTTTAGAGAGACCAAATGGAGTAGCAATTAAATAAAGATCATTCTTTCTCCTGGCTGTTAATCCTTCTGTTTCAATCGTGTCCAAATCATTTGGATTAACTCCATCAGGAACCTTCCAATCAAAGTGATAAAGTAATTGGGATAAAGGATGTACAACATTAACTAAACCAGATAACATTCCGGGACACATTCTTCTTCCTGCACCAAACGGAATAAATTCAAAGTGATTTCCTTTAAAGTCAATAGTACTATTCTCAAATCTCTCCGGAATAAAGCTTTCTGAATTATGCCAATATTTGGGATCTCTACCAATCGACCATGCATTAACCAGAACTTTGGTTTTCACAGGTATTGTGTATCCATTGATCTTTGTCTCTTCTCTACATTCCCTTGGGAGTAACAGAGGAGCCGGAGGGTGTAGCCTTAATGTTTCTTTGATAACGAATTGCAAGTAGTTCAACTCTTCCAAATCAGTATCATTAAATGTTTTTTTCCCATTCAATCGTTGTCTCACTTCGAGTTGTGCTTTCTCCATGACACGTGGATTTTTAATTAATTCCAAAAATGCCCAAATTAATATTGTAGATGTTGTTTCAGTTCCTGCTAGAAACATGTCCTACGTGTAAAATTAAAGGTATAAATAATATCGAAGTTTAAAAGATTTATAACACAAATAAAATTACTTTTAAAGATGTGTTATACTTGCAAGTATGACTGCTTTAATGTTTTGATTTGTAATAGAAGGTCCAAATTCTTCGCTCTCCATTACTCTAAGTAAAGCATCAACAAAATCTTCATTTCCATACTCACCATTACATTTCTTACCTTTTGCTCGATTATCTCGATGATCATTAACGATTTTCTCCAAGATTTCATCAGCCTTTGAGTGTGCCTTTGACAATTTGGATTTCATTCCACTGATATTATGGAGCCACTTTTGGGAAGGGAACAAATCAGTTAAGTCGAATCCTCCAATTAATGAAAAAATATCTTTTACCAACATTATTAACTTATTTCGATCATGTATGATTTTTCCAGATACTGACCTACAAGTTACAGTATTTGTAAACCAAAAGATCTTGTTGGATAAGTTGATTAATGAGTCAGGTGTACTGGAACGGAGAGTTGAAATGAGATTTGATATCTCTTCTTGTCGAATTGAAGCAAATGATTTGACCATTTTTGTACTAAGAAGTTCTAGGACACAAACCTTTCGCATATTTCTCCAGTAATCTCCATATGAACTAAAGCCTATATCCGTGCAATCATAAAGTATGATACTCGCGGACATAATTTGTGGCCTATCTACAAAATGGAGGTCTTGAGTTTTCATGATTTCTTTTGCCATTTCCGATGAAGATATAACAATTGTTGAAATGTTCCCAAGACGTAAGTGCATGATTGGGCCATATTTTTTCGATAGATTTCTAAGTGAACGATGTGGTAGATCGCTCATTAATTGATGCAAGTTTCCTATAAAAGGTAGTCTCCATGGTCCAGGAGGCAATGATTTGTTTGGAGATTTTGATTTTTTCCATTTTTGAGATACAAGGAAGAAAGAGGAGAGGAAGAGAACAAGTGAGATAAAGATGAAGTAGGGAAACTGCTGATACTCCATTTTGGAAGCTAAGAAAAGAGGAAACATGCACACTTATATCTTATAGAGATACCAACATTATGTTTAGGTTTGTGTGTATTTATAATACTAGTGAGGAAATAGTCCGTGCAGATCACGTGCCCAATATTAACTCATAAATTATTTGTTTGAAATAATATTCATTAAATATTTTATTTATTTTTAATAAAAATCAACTTTATATTTGTGGTAATAGATTATCTAATTAAGTGTGAAATGAATATGTGATAAATATTTTTAAATGGTGTTGATTAAATGATTTTAAATGGTGTGGTAATTTCATTCTTCTTTTTCGAAAATTTGACGTGATGAATCCTTTTAGGATCTCCATAATTGAAATCTTTTTGTTCATCGTTTTCCACTTTCTTTTACCTAAAATAATTATAAAATTTACTTAAATTTCAACGACACTCAAAGTAAGAAGAGCTTGTTTTGCTTGGCTGGAAAAAAAAAAAGCTTTTAAAAAGTAATTTTTAAAGTCAAACTTAAATGACTTTTAAGTTTAAAAAAAAAAAGTGAGAGATTTCTATTTTTTATTTTTAACCTTTTTAAATTATTTTAAATCCTTTTTAACTTTGTTAAACACTTTCAAAAGCTAAAAATGACTTAAAAATAGGTTTGACCAACTTTTAAGTTAATCCAAACAGGCTCAGAAGCTATATGTAAAAAAACTGAATTTAACACGAAAATCGATAGCCTAAATAGGTCCTATAATTTCAAAAAATTAATGACTACCTTTTTCTCTTAATAAATATAATTAAATTATAGTGAAGCAAAGAAAAACTTTTTTCCCCGAAAATATATAGGTCCTATAATTTTGAAAAATTAATGACTTACCTTTTTTCTCTTCATAAATAATTAAATTATAGTTAAGCAAAAAGAAACTTTTTATCCCAAAAATATGTTGAAGCTGCTCAACTTTAGCAGGGGACCCACATTGAAAAGAGATAAACGGTAACAACCCAGAAAATTTTCAAATTACGACTCGAACAGTTCTTCGTAGTGAGTGAGATTTTACCAAGGAATTTACAATTTCTTAAGTGTTAAGGTCACTATGTAGTACCTTGAGTTTCAAAAAGAATTAAATTGGAAATAGCAAAATCTGAAAATTTGCAAGTTATGCTTAAGTATGAGTTTTGGGTCGACTTCAAATGACCATAACTCCTGGCTCATGATGATTTAGGTGTGCTACCAGATACCGTAGCGAAGATCTTTGAATTATCTTTCCAACGCCGCCGAGTTTGCTAAGTTTCGAGGTCAGATGAGTGAGATATGACCTTTTGAAGTTAGGCTGTCCAGTTAAGGAAAGTTTGCCGAAAATAGTAAGGGGTATTTTGGTCTTTTCCTTATCCAATCAGATTTAATTCATTTTTAGTAATATTTTAGGGGTATAATCTGATTAGGTTTAGTTTTATAATCCTATTTTACCTAGGGTTTTAGTTGAGAGTTCAAGAAGAGAAAAGAAGAGAAAAGAGGAGAAAAGAGGAGAGGATCAAGTGTTCGTCGAGATTCTTGCGTCTTGTTGCGGATTTTCGCCATGGGTTGATCCCTAAGAGATATGTAAGCTTCCATAGTGTTGAGTTTGTTCACCCACACGCCAAACATGTTATTTTCAGCGCAAATTTCATTCTTGAAGTTGAAAGATTTGAGTTCTTGATGAGTTCTTGATAGGTGTTCTTGAAGTTCATTCTAAATCCTGTTGTGTTGGGTTTTGGATGATTTCTTGAGATCAAAGTGAGTGTTTTAAGGGATGTATTGAGTAGATTATAGTGTACTTATGTTAAGTAATCAATTCTAAGTGATTGGGGAAGAAACCATTCGATTCTAGGCGAAATAGGGTGAGAAAACGAGAAAATAAACTTGCTGAATTCTCTGGGTTGGGGCCTGGCGCGATGCGCCTGCCAGAGCGCCCCAAACCCACCTCTGAAGTTTAGGGGCTGGTGCCCCGCGCCACCCATAGTGCCAGGGTCGCCTGCCCCATCCAGTTTGTCGTCGGTTTCCCCGTTTAAGTTCGTTTAAAGTGCACCTTCACTCCTTTTCGATTCTAACTACTCTAAGTTACTTCTAAACACCTAAAATCATTCCTAACATGATCATAACCTTGAATTCATAATTCAAATTCAAGGTAGAGTTAACAGTTAAGTTTTGAGAATTCTTTCGAACATTCTAAGAAAGTCCCTTTGAGTCCTTTTGAGGTGTCTTCTATAACTTCTAGTAACTTGTTTCAAGACTCGAGCAAGTGAGTATGAGGATGAGGAGAATTTATTCATGAATCTACTTTTTCATTCATGAGATCCTTCATATCATGAACCAAAACTCTTGAATTCATAATTCACATTCAAGAGAGAGTTAAGAGTAAAGTTCAAGTAAGCCTTTGAGTTCAATTGTGAATCCTTTGAGATCAACTATCGATTTGAACTAAGTTTTGAGGAAGTAATTCAGAGAATGAGAAAAGTTGTATCATAAGTTCCATAATGTTATGTAGACCTACGAGTCAAGTCGTTCATGCCATTAAATTCCACATGAACTCTAGAAGTTGAGTATCTATGAGAGGAGAAATATCTTCAGATCCTAAGTCTTAAGTATTGAGTTTCTAACCCATTTGAGATTACATTCCTAATCATGAGACTATTACCTATTACCCATGATGTCCATGAGTTGAGTTGTTCACACCCATAATTTCGCATGAACATTATAAGTCGAACAGTCTTGAGATGAGAAGTATCTTTGAGTCCTTGAGTTGAGTAGTTCATGCTCATAATTTTCGCATGAACCCTCTAAGTTGAGCATTCTTGAAGTGAGTAGTATTATTGAAGTTCTTCAGTTCCAAGTGTTGAGTTTTATCTATGGTTATTGAAAACCTTGCATTGAGTCGTTCACGTCCATAATTCAGTGTAAACCATATTTTAAGAAGTTTTTTGCAAACGTTTTAACTTTGTTTTAAGACTTAAGTTTTGAGTTAAGCAAAGAGTAAAGAGTAAAGAGTAAAGAGTTGAGTTCATTTCTGCAAAAGAGTATATCGGGACTATGTATGCCCAAAGAGTAAATGTTTTCACATTTAAACAAGAAAGGAAACTGAGATTCCAAAAGAGCCTTTGAGCTAGTTTTTCAGTAAAGAGGAAATTATAATTTCCAAGAGAGCTTTTAAGCTAAGTTTTGAGTAGTTATCTCAAACCAAAGAAAAAGTTTTGTTTTTACAAACATATGAGCTAAGTACGTTTTGGGAGTAGTATTGAGCACCGATATGGGGATGCGAGTTCAGCTAACTCAAGTCTCCATAAACCATGTAGCCATCATGGGCATTAATGTGTCATACTTTTTAGATGATCACATAAGTTAAGCTAGTGGATCCACTAAGTTAAAGTGTTCTATATGACGACAAAAGTATAGGACAGTTCTGGCAGCGTGGGCAAGACGATGTATCACCACTTAGGCTCGTAGTGATGGTTGTCGGTTAGAGAATCTCCCACAGAAACTATATTACTTTATTATATAAGTAAAGTTGAGTTTGTTATTGCATTTTCTTTAACGAACTAAGTTGTTTTTACTGTTTTATAAAGCTTTTCATATATTGCATGTGTATTGTTGCTTTATATTGAGTTGAGTACCCAGAGTCGAATATCATATCATTGAGTTGAGTATCTTATCCTTGAGTACTTCTGAGTTGAGTAAGTTTGAGTAGTTTTGAATATCCTTGAGTATTCCTTGGGCTGAGTAAGTTTGAGAAGAGGTAAGTATGTTTTCTTTTTATCAAGTTTCAAGCTTATGTTTATGCTTTATAATTCCCCTTACATGCTCGTACATTCCACGTACTGAGCCATTTGGCTTGCATCTTCTCATGATGCAGACACATGTATTCAGGATCATCGACAGGAGCTTCGTTGATACATCCAAGAGTTCGAGCTAGCTATGGTGAGCCTCCTTGTTTCCGGAGGATTTCATTTACCTTTCAGTTTAGTCAGGATGTCGTGGGTCTTGTCCCGACTTGCATCTTTAACAGTAGGATGTCGTGAGTCTTGTCCCGACTTGCATCTTTAATAGTTAGAGGCTTCATGGATAGTCAGTATAGTTGAGAAGTCTATATCATTTATTTTATTAAATGTTTTAAAGACAAAAGTTGCCTTTTTTATAGCGAGTTGTATATATTTTATTATACAGAGTTTTCTTTGGATTTAAAGTTTGTATTTAAGTTTTATGAACTTTTATTTATGTTTAAAGCTTTTGCATGCTTAAGTTAGTCTTCCGCTTGTAGTCAGCCAGGATGAGGGTTCGCTTGGGGACCAGCAATGATTTTTGAGTGCCGGCCACGTCCAGGGTGTAGACTCGGGTCGTGACATAAACTACATAGGAGATGCTTTTTTTTTTTGTCTATTATGAGAAATGTTCAAGAAATATAACATATAGTATAATACAATTAAATCATAAAGCTCTCACCAAAATACCCCTTAATTTATTCTTATTCCTAAGAAACACACATGTGGATGGATGGTGTGCTAACTGCTTGGTGTGTTGACTGTCACTTATTATATAGGAGAATTACAGAAATATTTGTAAATTAAAATTAGTACTCTTTCTGTTCTAATTTATGTATTCATATTGATAAATTTAATGCACCAAATCTACTCAAAGTGATACTTAAAGCGAACTTACTATCAAAGATAATGAATCATTTTTGCCATATTCTCTAATTGTGTTTCACTTAACACAAAATTTAAGAAAATATAAATTTTAAAATTCATGATATAAAATAGGTCGAAAATATTTTTGTAATTTTATTATTTCATTTAAGTAATGAGAAAACATGCATACTACAAATTCCCAAAGAATCATGTGGACATAATATCAAGGTCCTCTATATATCAATGACAACTTTTGATGTAAGCTTGCAAAGGACCAGTAGTCTAGGTGGCTAATAGAGACAGATGGACCCTTATAGGGAGGAAAACATTTTTTAAAAAGATATTTTTTAATCTTTCATCAAATTTTTGAAAAATATTTTCTCTGGAAATTTCTTTTCTTAAAAATAAGGAAAGAAATGTCTTCCTTAGAAATAGATTTTTCTTTCTATAATGAATAAACCTAAGAAATAAAATGTTATTATTGTTGTTGCGAATTAAACAACGTGAGGAAAGAAATGTAGTGAAGGACAATATATCGATGTGTCTCAATCAGATTTAATTGCTTGGAAAGAGAGACCAGGCATCTCCGACCCTATTATCTATTTCTCTCTTCTCTATTTCATAATATATTTTTTTTTCTTTTTTCCAAATAATCAGTTTATATTATTTTCATGTGATATAAAATTTTATTTTTTCAAGTTTTTAATTTAATATAACATTATATTTTATTTTAAATTTCTAAATGATATAAATCAAAAGCAAATATTATATAATAAACAAATTATTGGGCAATTCAAATATAAGTGAAATCATAAATGAAATACAATTACATAACATAAATACTCAACTTTCAAGATTATTATGTTGCTCCCATAAATGCTCTATTAACGCATTATAGAGTTCAAAATGAGCATTTTTGTCCTTAATTTTTTATGTCTAGATAAAAATTGTTCAAACCGGAAATTTTCATCTAATACCATTTATGTCGTTGCAGTTGGAGCCTCTACGACATCTTGAATTGGTGCATTAAGATCACGTTTATCCTCGATTATCATGTTGAGCAATATAATACATGTAGTCATTATATCATGTAACACTTTCTTTTCTCCAAAAATGTGACTGTCCTGCAACAATTGCAAAACGTGATTACATAACTCTGAAGGCACGTTCAACATCTTTTTGACACGATTCTTGTTTCATCGCGAAATATTTCTTATTTTGGGAACATGGATCACGAATAGTTTGAACAATTGTAGACCATTTAATTTTGTGCATTTTTTATAGTGAAACTTAATAATAAATCAAATCATATTAAAGTGACAAGAATTAAGTTTTTTTGAATTATTATTAATTCGAGATAAAAGTAGTATATATTAAATAATACATTTTAAAAAAATATTATATTACATTTCGAAAGAATTACAAATATTAGTGATTTAATTTAATGACCTTCTATGAAAAATAATATGTTAATTACAAAATAATAGAATAATAAAAAAGTGAAACAGAGAGTGTGACTACTATTCAACTCTCTATACATGGATAATAAAAAGTGAAATAGAAGGTGATTGGAGAGCTCATTCTATATTTACTCTTCAAATATAAAGAATAGAACGTAAAATAAAGATGAGTTGGAGATGGTATTAAAGTCGATTCATTTGCCAAGCAACGAAAGACATCGTACAGGTATGATTTGATATATATGTAGGACATATAGTACAAAGTTTTTTTCTCGGTGGACATAGTTTTGATGTAAGCCTTCAATACGATGGGTTGCAAGATATGCACCATTAGGTTAGATATTGTAGACAAAGATCAATTCTAAATATCTCGAAAGGTCATTCAACTTTGAGAAATTATCTTGTAAAGTTATTCAATTTTGTTTTGTATAAAAGAAATCACTCAACTTTGAGTTTTTCTTTTTCTAAAATCACTCAATCAAATTTACCATTAATTGTTTTTCCTCAAATCTCAATCCTTTATATGTTTTCTTCTTTTCTTTTACTATTTCTTTGGTAATATTTACAAAAAAAATTACTCCCTTTTCAAAAAAAAATTATAATTATGAATTGACGATCATATGTAAGATATGAATATTTTTTAAAAATTTTATTGGTGAAATTATATTTTAGTATAATACACTTATAGGGTTCATGCGAAATTATGGGCATGAACACTTCAACTCAAGGACTTCATGGGTAACATGAAATAGTGCCATGATTAGAAAATATAATCTCAAAGGGGATTGGGAACTCAATACTCAAGACTTAGAACTTGAAGATATATATTGCCCCTCTCAATGATACTCAATTTATGGAGTCCATGAGAAATTTATGGGCATGGACGACTCGACTAGAAGGTCTACAAACTACATGGAACTCATGCATACAACACTTCTCATTCTCTTACTTACCACCTCAAAACTTAGTTCAAATCGATAGTTGATCTCAAAGGATTCACAATTGAACTCAAAGGTTTTCTTGAACTCTACTTTTAGCTCTCTCTTGAATGTGAATTATGAATTCAAGAGTTATGGTTCATGATATGAAGGATCTAGGTGATAGTGTACACTCATGAATACATTCTCCTCACTCTCATTCTCACTTACTCGAGTCTTGAAACAAGTTAATAGAAGTTGTAGAAGACTCCTCAAAAGAACTCAAAGGGACTTTCTTAGAATGTTCGAAAGAATTCTCAAAACTTAACTCTTAACTCTACCTTGAATTTGAATTATGAATTCAAGGTTATGATCATGTTAGGAATGATTTTAGGTGTTTAGAAGTGGTTTAGAGTGTTTAGAATCAAAGGGGAGTAAGGGTACCCTTTGAAAGAACTCAAATGGACGAAACGAATATGAACGGGTGGGGGCAGGCGACCCTGGCACTCTGAGTGACGCAGGGCGCCAGCCCCTAACATTCAGAGAAGTGGTTGGGGGCGCTCTGGCTGGCGTGACACGCCAGGCCCCAACCCAGAAAACTTCGACGACTTTCTTTGCTCGTTTTCTCACCTTAACTCGCCTAGAATCGAACGGTTTCTTCCCCAATCACTTGGATTCGATTACTTAACATAATTACACTCTAATCTACTCAAAAAAACACTCAAATTACTAAATTTCATCTCAAGAAATCATCAAAACCCCAATACAACAAGATTTAGAATGAACTTCAAGAACACCTATCAAGAACTCATCAAGAACTCTAATCCTTCAACTTTAAGAACCAAATTACACTAAAAATAACATAATTGGCGTGTGGGTGAACAAACCCAACACTATGGAAGCTTACATACCTCTTAGGGATTAAACCCATGGCGAAAATTCACAACAAAACGCAAGACTCTTGACGAACGCTTTGATCATCTCCTCTTTTCTCTTCTTTTCTCTTCTTGAACTCTCAACTAAAACCCTAGGCTAATTTTAGGATTATAAAACTGAACCTAAATAGATTAGACCCTTAAAACCTTACTAAAAACGAATTAAATCAGATTTGATAAGGAAAAGACCAAAATACCCCTCTAAAATCCGGTTTTGACTTTCCTTATCTAGACAGCCCAACTTCGAATGCACATATCTCCCTCATACGAACTCGAAACTGAGCAAACTCCGTGGCGTTGGAAATATAATTCAAAGGTCTTTTCTACGGTTTCTAGTAGCACACCTAACTCATCCTGAGCTAGGAGTTATGGTCGTTTGAAGTCAACTCAAAACTCATACTTAGCTTAACTTTCAAAATTTCAGATTTTTGCTATGTCCAATTTAGTTCTTTTTGAAACTCAAAGTGCTACATTTAGTGACCTGACCTTAATACTTAAGAAATTTTAAATTTCTTAGTAAAATCCTACTCACAACGAAGGACGGTTCAAGTCTTAGCTCAAAATTTTTCTGGGGTGTTACACAGAGAGTGACTACTATTCAACTCTCTATAAATTATTAATAAAGAGTGAAATAGAGAGTGATTGGAGAGCTCATTCTCTATTTTACCCTCCAAATATAAAGAATATAAAATAAAATAAAAATAGGTCGGAGATGGTATTAAAGTTAATTCATTTGTCAAGCAACAAAAGACATCGTACAAGTATGATTTGATAAATATGTAGGACATATACTACAGAGTTTTTTCTTGGTGGACACTCTTTTGATGTAAGCCTTCAATACGATGGGTTGCAAGATATGAACCATTTACTTAGATATTTTATTCAAAGGTCAATTCAACTTTTACTATTATTTTAAATTGGTTTTTAATTTTTGTACCTTAAGATAATAATGGTAATGATCCGTATGATTATTGTTTTATTCTTTTGAGTTCTTTTATTCCAATTAGAATTTTTCTGTAGATTCTTATGCTGTTTTTAACTTGCGAAAATGAGTGACATGATTTTCAAGATGATCGAATGCGTCAAGATGAAGATTTTTTTATTTTGGAAGTTGAGAAATTTGATCAAAGATAACATTCTAGGTTAATGAACTCAAATTCAAATTATTACAATTCCATTAGATCCGAAAGGTGATTTTTGACTACGATAGATGGTTTATACGGATCCCAAGGTGTCTAGGAGTGATTTGACCCTATAGTTGTATTTTTGAGTTTTAAGAAAGTTATGGTTGATTGTGAACTTTCTATTAAGATGACATCAAATCAATGATTTGATGATTTCAATAGGTCCGAAATGAGTTTTATAGTTAATTGGCATATTTAGTTTGTGTCTGGGTGGTCTTAGATGAGTTTCAAGTGCTTGTTTGAAGATTGATATTTTAAATGGTGTTTCGATTGAACCATAGATTCAAATCGTAATTTTAGAATCATAGCATAAAAATATTGTCACGACCCAAAAATGTATGTGATGACATTTGTCTATTCCCACCAAAATATGTTAGCCTCAACCCAACGAAACGAAAGAAATGCGAAAAGTAAAACAAGTATAACATAAGAGCGAAAAACTTATTCATTCTATTATAACCATATAACCTGACTGTCACGTGTACATGCCACTAATATAAAAAGTGCAGAATTGAAAGATAAATACAAGTCTCAATGTCTTTCCTTCTCAAATCTCAAATAGAACAAAGCATACCATATACGATAGTTCTGGGGGTATATTTGTAGTTTTCCTTTCTATCTATCTTGTTAAATTGTCACAAATATAATACACAAATATGACCTTTAACTTGACCTCATTTTATATTTATGCCTTCAAACTTTGGGTGTGCACAAGTAGACACTTAAAGTTGTATAAAATTGAACAAATAGACACACACGTCCTATGTGATATCCTACGTAGCAATTTGCTTCCTACATGGTGTCCTACATCTACATGTATTATACCACATAGGACTCATGTTCTACTTGTTCAACTTTATATAAGTTTAAGTGTCTACTAGTGCACACCCAATCTTACTCGTGTTGTTCAATTGTTCATAAGTTGTGTCAGATGAGCTAAACTTTATACTTTTTTTTTCCTACCTATTTTGTTAACATTAGTCATATTTTTTGTTCTTTTTTTTAGATATTTTCTGCTTCCAATCCCATACTAGCTAATTTCAGCCAAAAAGTCGATAAACACGCTGAACTAATAGACTATTCAACAAAGTTATCGAATACCTGCAGTCAACAAGAAGATTATCGAATGCAGGCATCTGTTTTACCTGCAGCAGAGAATCCGTCTCAGTTTCTGAAGGGTAAAGGCGATCTATATTTGATGGAAAATGTTCAAATATGCTATCGAATTGGAGAAAAGAATCATTTATGTCACGATTAAAAGTTTGACTTATTTATGTCATTTTCGTTTGAGAAACATTATTTGTTCGCTGAAATGACATATATGAGTCAAACTTTTAAAGAATGACATAGATGAACCTTTTTGTCAAAGCTCGATGACATATTTGAGCTAAAAAAACATGATTAATTAATTAATGACGTGTCCGAATCATAATTTACCACGTGTAAAAAATAATTTTACAAAATTAGAACTGTTTTCAATGAACAAATAATGACATGAATAAGTCTCTTTTCAAATTTAAATGACACAAATAAGCATTTTCTCAAATTTAGATGACATATATTTGAACCTGTATACGAGGTAAAGCTTGCAATTCAATTATTGCAATTGTTGCATAAGGTATAGTAACATACAAGTTGTGTGTCTCAAGTGTCAACAAACCACATGCATTGTCTCTCGTTGGAATAGTCACCATCAACATTCAATTTCAGATACAGAAAGGTGAAAGGTTGCAGGATACAACTTAAGTAACGTATGTTAGATGCTTTGGACCGATAATGACATGAATTGATTTATGATAAGGAATTTCCAATTTTTGAATTCTTTAACCATAACAACATTATCCCCAACACGTACGACGCCCTAGCTAGATCAATTATAATATCAAGCCAAGGCTCAATACAATTAACAATAATTTTAGAAACAATTTTATTAATATCCTATTGGCCTGGATTGTGAAGTTTTATTTACTCCCGGAAAAGGTCAAGGGGGCCTAATTTGATGACCATATTGGATATGAAACTAAAAGATCAATCAAAATCTAGCTAACATAATGAAGAATGAAACAATTCCAAAAATATAAATATTAAGGACATATATATATATTTCTGAAAAAGATTATTACTAACCATTCACAAATATGAAAAATATAGATACATGCAAAAAAAAAAAAAAAAAAACTTACTCTATTATAGAATAGACACTATTGCCTTATTTATTAGTATTCATCACCTTAATATGCAATTACCTTAAATAAAATTCAATGATCTTTACGTCTATGTCTTTATTTAGACAGACCAAATGGAGTAGCAATTAAATAAAGATCATTCTTTCTCCTGGCTGTTAATCCTTCTGTTTCAATCGTGTCCAAATCATTTGGATTGACTCCATGAGGAACCTTCCAATCAAAGTGATAAAAGTAATTGGGATAAAGGATGTGCAATATTAACTAAACCAAATAACATTCCGGGACACATTCTTCTTCCTGCACCAAATGAAATATTCAAAGTGATTTCCTTTAAAGTCAATAGTACTATTCTCAAATCTCTCAGGTATAAAGCTTTCTGAATTATGCCAATATTTGGGATCTCTACCAATCGACCATGCATTAACCATAACTTGAGTTTTCACAGGTATTGTGTATCTGTTGATCTTTGTCTCTTCTCTACATTTTCTTGGGAGTAATAGAGGAGCCGGAGGGTGTAGCCATAATGTTTCTTTGATAACAAATTGCAAGTAGTTCAACTCTTCCAAATCAATATCATTAAATGTTTTTTTCCCATTCAATCGTTCTCTCACTTCGAGTTGTGCTTTCTCCATGACACGTGGATTTTTAATTAGTTCTAAAAATGCCCAAATTAATGTTGTGGAAGCTGTTTCAGTTCCTGCTAAAAACATGTCCTACATGTAAAATTAAAGAAATAAATATCAAAGTTTATAAGATTTAGGGAAAATACATAAAAGCCCCCTGAACTTGACACGAAAACTTACTTTAGTACTTAAACTACACGGGTGTTTATATACCCCCTTAACATCTTTTATGTGAATTATTTTCAACCCTCCGAACACCAACCTTGTGCACGTGTTGTTACAGCTTAGAACGGTGTGTTAGTCATCTTTTAACATTTTTTTAAAATTAAATTTACCCCTCCAACGGTAATATCCGACCCATTACCCATTTGAAGAACAATCTTCACTTTTGAAGAACCCTAAATACCTCTTCTCCCTCACCAACCCAATCATCCAAAAAATGGTGACCTAATTCATTATTTTTCTCAAATCTTAGCTCTTCAAACCTAAAAGTTGAATGTTTAAAGGAATTGTTCTTCAAAATGTAAGATTCAAACCTAAAAGTTGAATCTTTGAAGGAATTGTTCTTCAAAATGTAAGATTCAAACCTATTCTTCTTCATCTATTATTTTGATTTTTCTTTCCTCCCTTTTTCTTATTTTCTAATTTTTCCAGATTCTCATTAATTCTTGCACAAAATTGTAGCACACAATGCGATCAATTAATTTGACAAATCTTTGTATGGAAGAAGATGATTATACTACAAGGAAAAAAGTTTATTGTAATCATGGACTTGTGGTGCGTTTGAAAACATCTTGGACTTCAAATAACCCCAGAAGAAGATATTGGTCATGTCCTTATTATGGGGTAAAGATAATTTTTGTTTAAATTTTTTTAGCCGATTAAGAATTTGATTAACCACTAATTCCTTCATCCTTTTTCATTATTGAAGAGTCCTAGATCTTGCAACTTTTGGTGTTGGAAGGATAAAGAAAATATTGATCCGAGGTCGAAGTTTGTGATTCCTAAACTAATACAGAAATTGGGTGAACTTGAGAATATAGTAGAATCCTCTCAAACCTCAGCCAATGCATTTGAATTGGTTGAGGTTACTGAAGAAGTTGACAAGCCGGGAGATTTCAAACAAGATGATGATTGTCTAGGTATGAAATTGAAAATGTTGCAAGAAGAGGTTGAGAAGATGAAAGTGATGCAGAATAAATGGAGAAGACCATGGCAGAATGCGCTCTTTTTTGTTGTAGCTTGTTGTTGTGTTGTGGTTATAGCTATAAGCTATTGGTTCTGGGTGATAAATATGAAGAAAGGTTCAATGAAGTTACCTTAAGTTGTTGATGTAGTGAGATCAATGTTGGTGTAGTGTAGCACTGTTTATGTTGTAACCAATTAGGTGCAAGACTCTTTTGTAATGAGTTCTTCTTATTCTCTTAATGTAATTTGGTGGTTTGTGTTTTATTTACAACTGCATTTGCTAAATTGCAGTCATAATTGCATAATTGTACACAAAAAAATAATGCAAAACTGGCTGCATAATTGTTTCAAAAAGAGACAGCTAAAATATCAAACTAATGCAGTCACAACTGCAACATAATTATTTCAAAAACAAACATAGATCAAACTAATGCAGTCACAGCTGCAACATAATTGTTTTAAAAACAAACAGATCAAACTAATGCAGTCATAGATGCATATCAAACTAAAGCAGTTTCCATATCAAACTTCAGCAGCATTGGACCTTGTTCTCATTCTTTTGTTTTCTCTCATCTCTTGAAGACCTTGTTGAGTTACAGTAGTCTTTCCTTTCCATTTTAAGCCTGATCTTGGTTTATGATGCCCAAGATTTTCAGTCACTATTGAAGAATTCATAGGCATTCCAGGCTAGATTCACAAAAATATGTTGTCTTAGATGCTTCATAAGTTAGAATTAAAAAGTGTGTAAATAATTAAGACAACTTACATTGTGGATTGTAAAACCACTATGTGTATGTAGTATCCCCATTCCAACCATTCTTGGCCTCTTCCCTCCTCCAGTAGCACCAGGAACATCAGTAGCAGTAGCAACTACACTAGTTCTTCTTCCCCTTCCAGCTAAACCAGTTCCAGTTCCTCTTCCCCCTCTAGTGGCACCAGAACTATCAGCAGCAACACCAATCCCTATTCCATTACCAGTTGCAGTTCCTCTTCCCCTTCTAGTAGCACTAGACTATAACATAAGTTGATCAACAAAAATATTAGATTGATTAGGATGTAAATTAACAACTAAATGAATTACTATAAACATTACCTGTTTTGTAGAACCTCTTGGTCGACCTTTTCCTCTCTTTTTGCTGGATTATGATTCAGTTGGTGCTCTAGAAGAACCGACACTTGACCTTGTTGAACTAGGCTCACATCCTCTCCCTATTCCTCTTCCTCTGCCTGTATTAGCTTGATTATTCAAATGACAACCCCTCTTATTATGACCCTTTGCATGACAAAGACTGCAGGTCATCTCAACACCTCTCTTGGACAATTATCCTGTTTTGTTTTCATTCTGCTCCTTTCTCCTACACTTTCTAGGCTTTCCTGGTAGTGTTTTTATAACAGGTGGTATAACAGAAGGGTTGGCCGACTGTGGCCACATTTTCATGTTAGTAACTGGTTGAATGTAGTGACTATAGACCTTGAGATAAGTCTCCTTGCTATACCAATGTGCAACATAGTTAATGGGCTCCAATTTTCTAAAATGAAGTGCAACTATAACATGACAACAAGGTATTCCTCTTAGCATCCAAGATCTACAAGTACATGTTTGATTGCCTAGATACATAACAAATGTGTTATCCCAGCTGTCTTTAACCTCAAAACCATATTCACCATTCCATTCAAGGTTACACTTCATTGACTTTGTTGTGTTCTCTATCAATACCTTTAGGGCCATTGGAGATATGTTTGTTATCCAAGTATCACAGAACTCCCTCAATTGTCCTATTCTTCTCATCACTTTGATATTTATTTCTTCAAGCATTGTGATGATAGTTTTGTGTCTTGGCCCCAAAATCCATGAATTAAAGCTTTCAGCCATGTTGTTGTCAACACTATCACAACAGCTGAAAAACTTAAAGTATAATTTAGACCACCTCTCTATATTGTACCACAATAAGTCATCACATATTCCAGTGCCTAACTTCTCCATATGATCCAAATTTCTTTTCAATTTTTGTTCATATGTAGATTTGGCACATCTCCAAAAACAATTTCTTCTTTCAATGCCTTTCCAATTCTTAGACCAGTTGGCTAGAACATGTCTTGCACACATTCTTTGTTCTGCATTTGGCAGAAGATCTTGAATAGCTTTGTCAAGACCCTTTAAACAACAACATTTAGAATAACATGAGATCTAACTTAATGAATAAATGAAAAATAAAATAAATGAATAAATGAAAAAGAAAACAAATGATTAAATGAAAAGGAAAAAAAAAATACCTTCTGCATATCAGTAATGGTTGTCAATTCTGTTCCATCTCCTAGTTCAAGATCATGTCTTACAAGCTTGATAAACCATTTCCAAGTAAATGTGTTTTCAACCTCAACAACTGCCCATGCTAGTGGTAGCATTTGGTTGTTCCCATCCTTACAAACAACCACAAGTAATTGACCTCTAGAAACACCTTTCAAGAAGCAACCATCAAATCCTATACATCTTCTAGCTCCAGCTTTGAATGCCTTCTTTAAAGCATCAAAGCATATGTAAAATGATTGAAACATTTTTCTGTCACCTTCAAAAGTTTCTTCACTAAGTCTCACCACACATGTGCTGCCTGGATTAGTCTTTAAGAGCTCATCTCTATAATCTAAAATTCTTTTAAACTCCTCCACATGATCACCCATAATTTGTTTCAACACAATGTTTCTAGCTTTCCTTGCTACAATCCTCCCTACATACACATTCAACTCTTTCTTCACTAAAATTTGAAACTGAAAAACTCTAATGCCAGGCTCAGAAATAATTCTGTCCTTGTACCTTTCTGATAAGTACTTTGAATTCACCAATTTATTTTTGGTTGTGCCATTGCATTTATGTACTGGATTATAATTCTTCACCACAAAATCTCCTGTTCTTGAATCAATACTTCCAAACAACAACCATGGACAACCAGCTGTACACTTTACCCTCACCCTAGTTGCATCATTAACATATTTATCTAATTCAACATACTGCATATCTAGTAATAGCTTTTCTAAACTGCTTAACACTTTCAAAAGCAAGACCAGTCTCCCAAACTATTAACTGACAGGTAGGATGAAATACAACTTTCTTTTTATTTCTTTTTGCTCTTCTTGCTTTTCTTTGTCTTCTTATAGGTTGTTCAACCTCATCTTCCTCATTAACATCTTCATCAGTATCTATTTCAAAACTAACAGCTTCATCTGAATCAAAGTAGGGGTCATCTCCAGCTTTCTTACCCTAAAAAATAGTTTGTTTCTTGGATAAATATTCATCATATCCCAATTCAACTCCTTTTTTTCCTAAATCAACTCCTTCAGATCTAGGGTCCTTTTCTTTTCTCTTTTTTATTTTAGCAGCCCTTTTTCTCTTTCCTAAGATTTATAACCTCCTCATGAACATCACTACCATACTCATCTTCTCATTCATCAGAAAAATCTGCATTGTCTGAATCATCACTTGCTTCTGTTTCACTTTCCCAATCAGACCCAACTTCTTGAATATCAGATGCAGCAACAGCAGAAAAAGTACCACCCAAGTCTTCTCCAACACTAACAGAATCCCTACCCAAGTCCTCTCAACACCAGCAGAAGCCCTACCCAAGTCCTCTCCAACTATAGCAGAAGTCCTACCCAACACTTCACCCACAATAGGTTCTTCAGGTTGTGCAGGTTGTGCAGTCTCTTCAAATCCTAAACCTTCACTACCCTCAAAAGTTTGACTAGATTCCTTATCAAAAGTAGTATTAGATTCCCCACCCACATCATTTAGATATCCAATTTCGGGGGGGGGGGGGGGGGGCACAACAACTTCTTCAACTAAATGAGTCACATAAAGTTCAGCAATATCTCCATTTTTAAATTTATGTACAATACCCATAATATCCCTATCACTTTTAACTTCAACAACACGTCGACATTTAGGTGGTTTAATATAAACAACACAAGCATAACAATTATAGCCAATTTATTTAACTATATCAACAAATTCAAAGTAGGACAATTTATCAACATCTACATAAAAACAATCAGTGACAATACCTCCTTCATACTTAATATGAGGTTTATGTTGTAGTTTTCCACCATGGTGAAACCTTAAGGTAACGTACACATCCATCGTCAAACTAAAAAGATAAAAAAAAACTAAGCTTTACGAAAATCCTAAACTTGGTCAAATGTTACAATCATCTAAACAAAGATTACTAACCTGATAACTTTGTTTCTTCACGCAAATCCTTTGTTTCTTCACGAAAATCCTAAACTCAGCAAATCCTTCACTCTAATGACTTGTTATTCTTCAGATTAGGTCTTTAGATTTGAGAGAGATTTAGCGATATTTGTTTAGAAATGGGTTGGGTTGTATTTTGGGAACAGGTGGGTTATATAAAACGGGTAAGATATTTTTAAAACCCTTTGCGATGTGGACCAATGAAAACACGCGTGTGTAACAATGACTAGCCTTCAACTGGGCTGATGTTTGGAGGGTTGATAATAATTCACATAAAAGATGTTAAGGGGGGATATATAAACACCCGTGTAGTTTAAGTACTAAAGTAAGTTTTCGTGCCAAGTTCAGGGTTTTTTTAATGTAGTTTCCCTAAGATTTATAACACGAAATAAAATTACTTTTAAAGATGTGCTATACTTACAAGTATGACTGTTTTAATGTTTTGATTTGTGATAGGAGGTCCAAATTCTTCGCTCTCCATTACTCTAAGTAAAGCATCAACAAAATCTTCATTTTCGGACTCACAATTAAATTTCTTACCTTTTGCTCGATTATCTCGATGATCATTAATGATTTTCTCCAAGATTTCATCAACCTTTGTGTGTGCCTTTGACAATTTGGATTTCAGTCCACTGATATTATGAAGCCACTTTTGGGAAGGGAACAAATCAGTTAAGTCGAATCCTCCAATTAATTAATAAATATCTTTTACCAACATTATAAACTTATTTCGATCATGTATGATTTTTCCAAATACTGACAAGTTACAGTATTTGTAAACCAAAAAATCTTATTAAATAAGTTGATCAATGAGTCAGGTGTCAGGTGTATTGGAACGGAGAGATGAGATGAGATTTGATATCTCTTCTTGTTGAATTGAAGCAAATGATTTGACCATTTTTGTACTAAGAAGTTCTAGGACACAAACCTTTCGCATATTTCTCCAGTAATATCCATATGAACTAAAGCCTATGTCCGTGCAATCATAAAATATGATACTTGTGGACATAATTTGTGGCCTATCTACAAAATGGAGGTCTTGAGTTTTCATGATTTCTTTTGCCATTTCTGATGAAGATACAACAATTGTTGAAATATTCCCAAGACGTAAGTGCATGATTGGGCCATATTTTTTCGATAGATTTCTAAGTGAACGATGTGGTAGATCGCTCATTAATTGATGCAAGTTTCCTATAAAAGGTAGTCTCCATGGTCCAAGAGGCAATGTTTTATTTGGTGATTTTGATTTATTCCATTTTTGAGATACAAGGAAAAAAGAGGAGAGGAAGAGAACAAGTGAGATAAAGATGAAGAAGGGAAAATGTTGATTCTCCATTTTGAAGCTAAGAAAGAAGGAAACATGCACACTTATATCTTATAGAGATACAAACATTATGCTTAGGTTTGTGTATATATAATACTAATTTCTGGACACGTGTGTCCCATCTTAATTAGTACAATTTTTTTAAATGATATAGATGATGCTAAAACTTGCAAGTAATAAGTGACTAAATTTAGGAAAGGGTAATTGTTTGTAGCTATAAATAGTCAATTGAATTGGTATAACTTTTTTCTTATGTAGTTCTCATATATCTTGTACTCAGTGTGGCACTTTCCTTATATTTTTAATTGTCACACCCCGAACTACACCTTGGACATGGCCGGAACTCGAGAACCATTGTTGGCCCCAAGCGAACCCTTGGCCTGACTTACTTACTCAGTGGAAGACTATATGCATACTTATAATGATCAATTACTATACTCACTTGAATAATAAGATAAATTAAGAATATTTGAAAGTCAAACATTCAACTTGGCCAAAATGGCAACTCAAGTCTTAACGTATGAAATGAAAATGTAAAGACAACTGAACTACAACTGTCTGATTGTCTATGAAGCCTCTAAAACAAAGAGGGATGTCGGGACAGGACCCCCGATCATCCGAACAACTGAAAACTAGAAAGCAAATAATAAAAGGAGCCCTCCAGAAAGCAAAGAGGCTCACCAACTGACTCTGAATGCTGACCCTGATTAACGAGGCACTGGATGCTAATCCTGGTTACCTGCGTCTGCAACATAATAAGATGCAGGCCAACTGGCATCAGTACATTGAATGTACAAGTATGCGAGTTGGAATGCTAAACACAACTTAAGCTTGAAAAGATTCTGAAAGAAACACTTACTTTGGCTCCTCTCAACTCCTGGATAACTTAACTCAATATAAAATAATAAAACACATGTAATATATAGAAAGCCTTCAAAACAGTAGAAAACAACTTAGTTCGTTAAACAAATTGCAATAACAAACTCAACTTTCCTCATATAATAAAGTAATATAGTTTCTGTGGAAGATTCTCTAACCGACAACCACCACTATGAGCCTAAGTAGTTATACAACGTCTTGCCCACGCTGCCAGAACCGTCATATACTTTGCCATCATATAGAACTACTTAACTTAGTGGATCTACTAGCTTATGCTAAAAGCATCTTAAGGAGTCATATAAAAAGTATGATCCTTTACTACCCATGATGGCTACATGGTTTATGGAGATATGAGTTATCTGAACTCAAACTCGTCCCCATATCAGTGCTCAATACTACTCCCAAAATATATTAGCTCATATGTTTGTAAAAACAAAACTTCTTTCTTTGGTTTGGGTTAATTACTCAAAAACTTAGCTTAAAAGCTCTCTTGGAATCGATGTTCCCTTTCTTTCTCAAATGTGAAAACATTTTTAAACTCTTTGGGAATACATAGTCCCCATATACTTCTTTGAAGAAATGAACTTCAATCTTTACTCTTTACTCTTTACTCCACTTGAACTTTAAGTCTTAAAACAAAGTTAAAACGTTTGTAAAAGACCTTTGAAAACTTTGATGAACTTCTCTTGACTTGACTTTTAACTTTACTTGAATTGACTCTTAACTTTCCTTGAATTGAATTATGAATTCAAGGATTATGAATTGTGATAGGAAAGATCTCATGATATTTAGGAGTGTTTTTAGATAGCTAAACATGAATAAAGTTCACGAAATCACCATCTTGGAACAAGTCCGCGATGCGGAGTTGCATTAAAATATTTGCTCGCGAAATTAAATTTTGAGACAGTGGAGTCCGCGTCCTAACCGCAACGCGGAGCTAATTTTTGTTCACTGGGGAAGCAAGTCTGCAACGCGGACTTGCGTGCCAAAACCAGCTCGACTTTTCCTTCTTCGTTTTCCATCCCCAATTCGCCTAATCTCAACTATTGTTCTCAAATTCATTTTAGATTCTAATACCAAACATATGTACTCAAGAACCTAACTCAAAACAACTCCAAAACTCAATGTAAAGATCTCAGAAACTCCTCAATTCAGCCCAATTCAAGAACAACATTCAAATTCAAGAATACATGTCAAGAACATCAACTTTCAAACTCTTTTAGGATGAATTTCGCTGAACCGAACATGTTTGGCGCGTGGGTGAACGAACCCAACTCTATGAAAGACTCACATACCTTGTAAGATAAATTCTTTGGTGAAATCCACAACCAAATTGCACGATCTTGGCGAATCTTGAGCTTTTCCTCTCCTTTCTCCTCTTTTCTCTTTTCTCCAACCCTAGCGTGAATTTCCAATTGACTAAACTGATCTCATTCTGATTTGACCCTTAATTAATTCACTAAAACGAATTAAATTAATTGGGTAAGAAAAATACTAAACTACCCTTCCAAAATCTGGATTAGACTTTCCTTAATTGAACAACCCAACTTTTAAAGGGCATATCTCTCTCATACAAACTCGGAATCTCGCAAACACAACGGCGTTGAAAATATTATTCCAAGAGCTTTGCAACCATACCTGGAAGTACACCTAACTTATCCTGAGATAGGAGTTATGTTTGTTTGAAGTTGGCAAAAAACCCAACTAACATACTTCACAATTTTCCAGATTTTCATATACTTTCGAAAAATGATTCTTTCTCCAACTTTTAACTCCTTCCTAGTTATTTCAATTAGTGAGATGTTACATTAATAGTTCAATAGCATATAGTTTATAGGTAAACATAAGTAATGTTGATTATATTTGTAAATATTGTTTCATATCTTAAAGTTTGTGTCTTATTTTTAAGAAACTATAGTCTCCTCCTTACATCCACATACATATCAAGATGTTGTTTCCGAATAAAAATTGTATTTCATAACGTAGAAATATTGATTAACATATGGCTTCTTTAAGATGGATAATGTATTATTGTCAAATTCACGGGGTACACTTGAAAAACTCATATTTATTTGTAATAGATAATTGCATGTACAACTTTCTTTGTTTGATTCAAGATTATGAATCCTTCATGTGTAAATTTTATATGAGAATATTAACTAAATTGTTTAAATATAATAGTATTACAAAATATAACATAATCAATCCATATTCACAATACAAGCTAGAACTTAATACAAATGGTTGAAATAATCCAACTGATTTGGCAGCATTAGGCGCGCAGCTGACTAAAGTGGCGCCATTTTCTAAAGACAATGGCACAATCCTTGTTTATGATTATGCATATGCTATGTATATATCCGATGACAGTCCAAAACCTAATTTGAGATTACTGGACCCAAGCATGTAAGTTCATATGATGTTGTTTGGTCAACATTAAGCTTTACTTTGTTTTCTAGTGAAAGCTTCTGCTATCATTTGGTCAAACCCTATAGCATGTCACAATATAGTATAAATGACAAAACTCATAATGTTTGTATATCAGTTTGGTAGCAGTTACTTATCGACTACAACGATCCATCTACTTCTATTACTCTTTTTAATCCCATTACAATCATACCTCATAATGTTTGTATATCAGTTTGTTAGCAGTTACTTATCGACTACAACGATCCATCTACTTCTATTACTCTTTTTAATCCCATTACAATCATACCTCATAATGTTTGTATATCAGTTTGTTAGCAGTTACTTATCAACTACAACGATCCATTTACTTCTATTACTCTTTTTAATCCCGTTACAATCATACCTCAATTACATGCTTCTTAGAGTCGGCATATGCATTCTCACTATTCATTTCACTCTATTTGCACCCATTTCATTCTAGTATTTACTACTAATTTATGGATCTCAAACAATACAAGTTCTCCATATTTCCTAATGAGACACATCTTAACAAACTAAAAAGATTCCTAGTGAATTGACCTAATGTATGTTTACCTTCTTCATGACTAAGCATAACTCCAATGATATGACTATTGATGAGTCCACAAATTGGACTCATTTAGGGCTTTATTTTAATGGAAATAGTGTCCTTGAATGCTTGTTTTATCTCAATACCTGATTAAAATGCTGAAGTTTCAGGTATTTGAAGTTTTAGTGGAAGCATGGACACTTAGGCGCAAAACGGAGCAAATAGGGCTGAAAGAACAAGAAATGGAATCATGCGGATCGCCGAGTTTAACTTGGCGAGTCGCCGAAATGACATGAACCGCCCTTCGTTCCAGTACGCGAAGCCTTGAAGGAAGTGGATTAAAAGGCGAGGAAATGAGCAGTCGGCGAGTCGCCGATCAGTTCCGCGAAGCAGTACTGTACCACCCAATGATCCAGAATGCGAGGATGCTAAAGGCAAGACACTGAAGGTGATGAGTTGACCAAAAGGTGGATCGCCGAGTTCATCGGCAATCTCGACTAATGTCGCCGAACAATCCTCCACATCACAATCTGTGAAAACTATAAATACTAGTTAGAATTGTAGTCTTAAAGAGATTTTTGGAGTGGAACAATTATTATTATTATTATTTTCACTTTAGAACATACTTTAGCTGATATTTTTCTCTCAAGTTTGGAGAGGGTTTTATGGAGACTTGAAGAAATGAGTTCTTCTTCCCCAAGTTTGGAAGTGGGTCTTCTCTATTCATTTTCCTTTGTTTAATTTAAGGTTTAATTTCTTATACCTAGTTGATTTCATTATCATGTTAGGTGTAATTTCTTATTTCTTAATGTGTGGCTAAAAACCCCCATTCTTGGGGTGTGATTTATCAAATATGGGTTGATATTCTTGTTGGGTCTTGCTTGCTAATAGGTTAGATGTATTTTAATGGTGATTTCACCTAGTGGTTGTGGTTTAAGCTAAAGGGTTTGTAGTTGCAAATACAAAGCCACCCATGTGTTTTCGGCTTGCCCGAGAAGGAGGTCGCAAAACCAAAACCACTAGACTGATGGCCTAAGGAGTGCGTCGACATGAGGTTCATCCCGAGAGGGTAAGCCCTACTTCCATATCCTAACACTCAGCTCGAGAGAGTGAGTTGGGTAAGGCGTAGGCTGGTCTTCATGCGGCAAATGGGTGTCCGAGAGGAACGCATTTGAAATGGGGTAAGTTGCCCGTGAGGGAACTTATTTCCATTTAAAGCTTAGCCTAGTCACTATTGTCTTGCAAATTTCCTATTGAAAGCATGCACCCAACAATTTATCTCAACTTGTATTGCGGTCACATCCCAAGAACCTTTCCATATACTTGATTTTCGTGTTTATTTTGCTACTTTATCACTTGTTACAAAACCCCCCATTTGATATTTGACACTTTCGTGTCACCCCCTTTTACTTATTATGTTTTTGTTTGTTAATATCTTTAGCTAAGACTAGTTAGAATGTAAATTCTATTTTTCTATCAATTCTCAAAACCGCACCCTTGGGACACGACCCCAACCCTTGGTTGGGTTACTATATTATCGACGATTGTAGACACTCATGCCGTAGGATAGCGTCGTTGGTCATGATAAACATCAACTATCATATCTATTATGTACCGGATGATGCAATGGAGAAGGGAAGAGTTCACAATTGCATGATAAGATCTCAAGCAAAGAAAAATAAATAAAAATTAGTAATTAGCAAACACAAAGGCTAAGCAAATACAAGAGAAATCTATAAAAAGGATTAGAAGTAAAAAATGATAATTAATTTACAATACATATATAGAAAATGAAAATAACTATTCATATTCCAAAACTGAAGTGTCTATTAAATGATTAGAAAACTGGAAATATTTAATTTAATACGGAAAACTAACTAAATGCTTTGAAAACAAAAAATATTATACGGTTTAAATAGCTGAAGTTGTATGGTTGCTGAAAAATGGGATTGAGCCATTGAAGAGACATAACTCATAATTAATAAATAAAAAATTAACTTTTGAGTTGGATTAATAATTAATAATTAATTAATATATATTATTATTTATGATATATAATATTTTTATATAGTGTAGGGGTAAAATTGTTTTTTTATAGTGTAGGGGTATAATGGTAATCCAACTTTGCACTTTGGATCTTCCCACTTTTAGTTATATATGATTACAAAAATATTTGGAAATTAAAACTAGTACTCTTTCCGTTCTAATTTATGTATTCTTATTGATAAACTTAAAGCACCAAAACTACTTAAAGTGAACTTACTATCAAAAATAATGAATCATTTTTGCCATATTCTCTAATCGTGTTTCACTTAACGCAAAATTTAGGAAAAAGGAAATTTTAAAATTTATGGTATAAAATAAATCGAAAATATCTTTGTAATTTTATTTTTTCATTAAGTAATGAGAAAACACACATACTACTCCAAATTCCCAAAGAATCAAGTGGACATAATATCAAGGTCCTATATATCAATGGCAACTTTTCATGTAAGCCTGCAAAGGACCATTAGTTTAGGTGGCTGGTAGATAGAGATGGATAGGTATGGCAATGGGGCGGTGTGGGGTGGGGCAGTGCAGGTCGAGCTTAATTCGTAAAAAATTTAATCCGCCCCACCCCTCCCTGCATGAACCCGCCCCGCATGAATCCACCCCGCATAATTTTTAAATATTTTTTTTCTAGTTAAGTTTGATACTAAAAATAAAATTCATAAAAATAAACATTTTTTCATTAATTTGTATTAATTAATTTAATAGGATAGTGACTTAAAATTTTATGTTTTAGAGGTCAATTGGAAAACATATAAGAAATTGTATTCTTTTTTACTGAATCATTTTCATTTATTATCTTGAATATTTTAGTAGCTTTAACGAAATTATCTTAATAATTAATGCTATATCACTCTGTTAACATTAAAAAGTTAAAATTAAGTTTAAACCCACACAAAATTGCTTATACCCGCCCCGCATCGCATTAATTTTTAAAAAAAACCACTTCAACCCACCCCGCATAGCCTTAAACCCACCCTGCCCCACATATCTTTAAACCCACCCGCCTCACATCCCCCCACCCATTGCCATCCCAAGAGATGGACCATTATAGGGACGAATTAAAAGATATTTTTTCATTTTTAATTTTCCATCAAATTTTTGATTTTTTTTTTTTTTTTGCAAATTTGTTTTCTTAAAAATAAGGAAAGAAATGTCTTCCTCAGAAATAGGTTTCTTTACCACTAGAAAATAAGAAATTAGTGATAGACAAAATTTCATAGCTAAATAGCAAATCAAATTTCAATTCTATTTAACTACAGATTAGTGACAAATTGTTAGAAAATTCAATTAGTTAAAAGCTTTTTAGCGACAAATTAGCTGAGATTATCAACTAGCTAGCTATCATATACACATATCATTTACATGAATATGGTAGAAATAAATATAGTTCTCAACTTTCATCTTATTCACAAACAACCAATTCAAAAATCTTCTACCTCATAGAAAGAGAGAAGAAAACAAAACGAGAATGGAAGCGTTAAAATACGAAAATATTCTAAATCATGCCTGTTGGAAATAATAATTCAAAGTTAGAGTAGGAATTCTAAGTTGTTTAGGATTTGTTATTTATGGTATCTACTTATTTCTGTTTAATTATGATTTGTTAGTTAGAGTGATTCCTAGTCCTAGATTAATTTGGATTTTACCTTTATAAATAATGATGTTACTAATTATTTTCAATATACATAATTGATAGACCTTGAATTAAGATTCAAGAACTTTAGAGTCTATAAATAAAATATTTTCTTTCAAATTGGTACCAGAGCTTTTACAATCCTGGTAGAATATCAAAAAGTTTCCTCTGCTGGCGGGCGGCTATGACCATATATGCTACCCGTCAGGCCAATGATCATGTTGGAAGTTGGAGAAAAGTGATCCAACACAACCAAGAGAAAAATATTAATTGTAAGTCGAAGAGAAAGTGCTCCAACACTTGGAAGTTGGAGAGAAGTGCTCCAACACAACCACGGGAAAAAATATCGTGAGTTGGAGAGAAAGTGCTCCAACACTTGGAAGTTGGAGAGAAGTGCTCCAACACAACCAAGAAAAAATATATTGTGAGTTAGAGAGAAAGTGCTCTAACACGTGAAAGTTGGAGAGAAAGTGCTTCGACACAACCAAGAAAAAAAATGAGAATCAAAGAGAATACTCCAACAATTGAAGATTGAAGAGAAGAACTCCAACAATTGAAGATTGATGTCACACCCTAAGCGGAACTGGCACTCGAGAACTATTGCTGGCCCCAAGCGAACCCTTGGCCTGACTTACTTACTCAGTGGAAGACTTAGACATAAGAAAGAGAATCCAAATACAAGATAACTTAACATGTCTCAAACTAAACTCAAAATGTTTTTAAAATAAACATTTAACTTAGCCAAAATGGCAACTCAAATCTGAACAAAAGCCAATAACAAAATGATGACGAATGAACTAACATCTGACTGACTATATATGAAGCCTCTAAAACAACTGAGATGGATGTCGGGACAGGCCAATGACATCCTAATGAACTAAAATGATAAAGTAATAAAAAAGGGGATCCTCCGGAATGCAAGGAGGCTTACCAACAACTCTGAAGGTCAACTGGATCAACGATGCGCTGGATGCTGATCCTGGTTACCTGCGTCTGCATCATAATAAGATGCAGGCCAACTGGCATCAGTACATTGAATGTACGAGTATGCGAATTGGAATGCTAAACACAACTTAAGCTTGGAAAGAATCTGAAAGGAACTGAAGAACTTACCTGGCTCAACTCAACTCAACATAACTGAACTCATTTTAATATAAAGCAGTTTAAAGACAAGTGCAATATAAAGAAAATTGTTTAAAACATGATGTCAACTCTGTGTGTATGCAAAGATACAAATAACTTTCAGATGTATGTAATAATACAATTAAACTGATGTATATAAAATACAAAATACTGTTGTGGGAGTTTCTCTAACCAACAACCATCACTTAAGAGCTATAGTGATGATACAACGTTTCTTGGCCCCACGCTGCCAAGGCCATCCTATACCTTGCCAAGGGTATAGGACCTGAACTACTAAGTGGATCCACTAGTCTATGCTAAAAATCACTAAGGGTTCATCTAAAAAGTATGACCCTTTTCTACCCATGATGGCTATATGGTTTATGGGGGCTGGGGGTTCTCTGAACGCTCCCATATCGGTGCTCAATACTACTCCCAAAATATTACTAGCTCATATGTTTAAAAACATAACTTTTTTCTATTGTTTGAGATGATTGCTCAAAACTTAGCTCAAAGGCTATCTTGGAAATCAAAGTTTCCTTTCTTGTTTCATTTAGAAAGCGATTACTCTTTTTTGAAAACTAGCCTAAAGGCTCTTTGGAAATCGAGGTTTCCTTTCTTGTTTAAATGTGAAAACATTTTAAACCCTTTGGGAATACATAGTCCCCTAATACTTTTGAAGAAATGAACTTCAATATTTACTCTTTACTCTTTACTCAACTTGAACTTTAAGTCTTAAAACAAAGTTAAAAGCATTTGCAAAAGACTTCTTGAAAAGACTCTAAGAACTTCCTAGACTTGACTCTTGACTTTTCTTGAATTTGAATTTATGGATTCAAGGTTATGATTCATGTTTCTGGATGATTTCTAGATGTTTAGAAGTCATCTAGAATAGTTAGAATCAATGGAAAGTGTTGGTACACTTTAGAAGGACTTAAATAGGCTAAACGACGAAAACTGGTGAAAAACGACGATTTGGGCGTACCCCAGGCGCGCCGCGCCATCCCAACTTACTGGGGCTCAAATCTGGCGCACTGCTGGTGCGCCGCCTCAGCCTTCCTGGGGCTATGGGGGAGTGTCGCGCCAGCCTTCCCACAGACGCAATCTGACGAATTTTTGACCTCGTTCTCTGATCCTAAATTGTTTTAATCCGATTCTTTTCCCCCAATTCACTTTAGATTCATGTACCCAAATCATATACACAAAATCTAACCCAAACAACTCAAGGAAACAACACTTAATCATCAAGAAACTCCTTAATCCCAACTTGTATTTGAGAACGAAATCAATTCAAGAACAACTATCAAGAACATCAAATTCTCAATCTTTTTAGGACGAAAATACACTGAATTAACATGTTTGGCGCGTGGGTGAGCTAACCCAATGCTATGTGATCTCACATACCTTGTAGGGATCACCCCCGAGGAAATTCACAAGCTAAACTCGACGAACTTGAGGATTTCCTTGCTTCTCCTTCTATTTTCTCCTCTTCTTTCCTCTTCTCTAAAACCCTAACTCTTTTCCAAAAGCGTAAAACTGACCAAGTTCAGTTTAGACCCTTAATTAATTCACTAAAACGAATTTAATTAATTGGATAAGGAAAGGACTGAAATACCCTTCAAAAATCCGGATTGGACATTTCCTTATTTGAACAACCCAACTTTCAAAGGGTATAACTTACTCATACGAACTCGGAATCGCACAAACTTAGCGGCGTTGGAAATATTATTCCAAGAGATTTCCAACCATATTTGGAAGCACACCTAACTCATTCTGAGCTAGGAGTTATGGCTGTTTGAAGTTGACCACAAACTCACTTTTCCTAACTTAAACAAATTTCCAGATTTTCATTCTTTCCAAAAATGACTACTTCAAATTTTTAGCTTATTTCTAGTTATTTCAAATTGCGAGATGTTACAATTGAAGAGAAGTTCTCCAATTCAACAACAATGACAAGAAGAAGAAAAACAAGAGTCTACAACTTTGAATTACTGGAGAATGTTGGAAATAATAATTCGAAGTTGGAGTAGAAATTCTAAGTTGTTTAGGATTTGTTATTTATGATATTTACTTAGTTATGTTTAATTAAGATTTGTTAGTTAGAGTGATTCCTAATCCTAGTTTAATTTGGTTTTCACCTTTATAAATAGGGATGTTACTAGTTATTTTCAATATACAAAAATATACAGAATAGATAGAACTTGAATTAAGATTCAAGAAACTTTGAGTTTATAAATAAAAGATTTTCCTTCAATGTCCAAAAACAACGAAAAATGACAAATAGATTTTTTCTTTCTATAAAAAGAATAAACCTAAGAAAAAAATATATATGTTATTATTGTTGTTGTAAATTAAACAGTGATAGGAAAGAAATGTAGTGAAGGACAATATATCGATGGGTCTCAATTAGATTTAATTGCTTGGAAAGAGATATCTAGGCATCTTCTACCATATTCTCTATTTTACTCTCCAAATATAGAGTTTACTATTTTTTCAGACAACCAACTTTAACCCAATTCTCTATTTATTTTCTAAAAAAGAATTGTATTCTCTCTCCTCAATATTATATTATTATTTCTATTTCATTCTTATTTTATTATTTTTAATATGAATCATTTCTTTCTTTTCCCCAAACACTTAGATTTGATTGGTTCCTTCCCCAAACACTTAGATTCGAATAAATAACCAAGATATGCAAGAATATACTCAAAACAACATCAACTTTCATGAATCTAACTCTAGAACTTCTCAACAACTTCAAAAATCAAGAACCCAATAGAAACTTCAACACAATCCATCAAGAACTCAATTTATATACTTTCAAGAACATCATTTCGCTGAATTAAATCATGATTGACACGTGGGTGAACTAACCCAATGCTATGTGATCTCAAATACCTCATAGGGATCAACCCTTGGCAAAATCCACAAGCTTAACTTCAAGAACGCGATGAATCCTTGCTTCTTCTCCTCTTTTCTCCTCTTCTTTTCTCTTCTCTCAAAACCTTAGCTTAATTTTATGAAGCGTAAACTGAACCAATTCAGTTTATACCCAAACTTAATTACCAAAAACGAATTTAATTAATTGGATAGTGAAAAGATCATAATACCCTTCTAAAATCCGGTTTTGTCTTTCTTTATCTGGACAACCCAACTTCAAATGGGCATATCTCCCTCATATGAACTTGAAATTGAGCAAACTCAGTGGCGTTGGAAAGATAATTCGAAGAACTTTCCTACGGTATCTTTTAGCACACCTAACTCATCTTGTTCTAGGAGTTATGGTCGTTTGAAGTTGACCCAAAACTTATACTTAGCTTGATTTGCCAAAAATTTCAAATTTGATTATTTCCAAAATTGATTTCTTTCTAATTCTAGTTCTTTCAAAAAGCGGGGTGTTACAATATTATTGAATTATTTTATAGGAAATGCAGAAATTAACAATATTAATTTTTATCATTTACATTATATTCATTAAATAAAATCCATAACAGTGGAATGTTGCATTTTTTATCAAGCAAGAAATATGTGAAGCTAATTAAGATAATATAACATGTAATGATTTGAATATGTCGATATAACTTATCCTCAATAATCTCTCATTACGCGCTTTACACGTAGATTTTATATCCAATTTGAAAACATAAAAAGAATTTTTTAAAAGTAAATATAAAAATCATTTACAAAGGAACCACTTTACATGAAATAATACCAAAATTTGAATTCTTGAAACATTTCCAAACATATTCGGGTGATATGTATCCTTCATCTACATCAATTCGAATAAAAACTATTAGTGTGTAAAAAAGTATATATCTTTATTTCATTCTAATCCATACATAGTGATAAAAATCTATTGCCTTCCAAACATTCATTCTCTATCTATCAATATTATCACATATGATGACGTCTTTGATACAAATGCGAACACTAATGCTACTATCCCTAATAGTTCTCGAAAGACCAATGCTATTTTTTTTCTTTTGTACCTAGAAGATCTACCATAAAGGAATCAAAAAAGTAAAAACAAAGAAAGAGAAATGAAAAAAAATGGTTCTTCATCGGAGAGAATTTGGCATATTGGAGCCAAATGTTCAAATGAGATTTGCAAATTAAGTGCTCTTCTATGTGACTTTAAATAAGGGGCCTTAGGTAAGAGAAGTTGAAGTGAATCAACGTATTAAAGCTAAGAAGTTGAAGAAAATCAAATTATTAAAGATATTTTAGCCAAAAAAAAAAAAGTCTCATCAAATCCATACTTAATTGTTGGGAGTATCCTTGGTCTTCATCAGTTATAATTGAAGGCTTGAAGCAGCTAGCATCGTGCCAGCAAAGAAGAGTCTATAGGCTTAATCATAATTGTGAGAACTAATGTAGAATATATAGTTGATCTATAATTATTATTTAAAAAAAAAAGAATAAAATATTTTTTTTTTAAAAGGGTGAAAGGGTAATTCAACTTTTGACTTGAGTTCTTCCCACTTTTAGTAATACTAGTTTCTGGATATGTGTGCTGCACGTCTGTTCCGTGAGAATTTTCATAGATTTGTTGGAATAATTAAAATTCTATGAAAACATGTAGTGAGTAATAAAATGCAATCATTACTAATATATCTTTAAAATATGACAAAAAGTACCAAATAAGGAGTGTATTTTAATGTTTAAAATCACGTTTTTTTAAGCAAGCAACTGTAAGTTTTGAATTTTGGTTAGTAGTTAACAAACTTTCAATAAAGCCACAAATGACTAATCAATCAGAAATTCATAGTAAATTAAATTTAAAAAGTCTAATAGATAAAAAACACAAAAATACGATGTACTCATCTTTCTTAAGACTTTAATCATACAATATAGATGTTAACAGAAATACAAAAATAGTATTACATAATTTTTTGAGTTCTTGTCGACTCATTCTATCATAGCCAATCAAAATTCAAGATCCTTCTTTGTCGAGTCACACTAAAGAATGAATCAATAGAACAAAAATTATATAAATGTTTCACTACTTTAACTATAGAGTGAATAGGATACCTAAGGATCTCATGAAACAAAGAAGATGATTTACATAAATAAAATTGGAGGAACACCAAAAGTTATCTTCAAATCTTAAATTAAATATTTAGAGGTTGTGAATATGAAAAGTATGAGAGATATAGATATATATTAATAGTAGCAATTGAATAGGTAATTAGATATGAGATATGAAGGTCGATATTTAAAGCATATAAAAGAGAAAAACAATAAATAAATGAAAGGGTATAAGTTTCATAAAAGCAAAACTTAAAAAAAAAATAACAAATATATAATATAAGATGTATAAAAAAATTTGAAAAAAATATTCAAATGTGTTAATTAAGCTTAAGAAACATTTCAAGAAGAAAATAAAAATATGTATGCAATAACCATCATAAATGTATATGTAACTACCAAGAAATGTGGGGTTTTGGTTATTAAAATTTCGTAGGTTGTAGTTATTAGAAAATGTTCTATTAATGAAGCAAAGAAATTAGGGGGTTTAGGTTATTAGAATTTGGGAGTTGTAGTTATTTCTAAGTGTTAATGCAACCAAGAAATGAGGGGTTTTGGTTATTGAAATTTAGGGCTAGTGTATATTTCAACGTGTAAAATTAATCTAAATTTGTAATCCATTTAATGCATTAAGATGAATGTATGTTACTTCATGAAAACATTAATGTCTTTCTAATTCACCATCATTTACTATGATGTAGAAGTTATGAAAATGAAAAGGTGTGAATTATGGACTTTATCTATTAAATAAAGTAATTAGAAATAAGAAATACTTTAAAGTAGATTATTAAAATGCCTACTCTCCAATTTTGCTGCCTCCCATTGGAATAGTTCCATCAACATTCAATTTCAGATACAGAGAGGTTGCATGATACCACTTACACTTTGTTTTGGATGGTTGTTACGTGCCATTAATTATTTGAAAAAAGAATAAATATATTTTCGAACTATCACAATGATATGTCAATATCAAATAGGTTTTGAAATTATAACATTTGTCCTTACAAGTTACAACCATTAAAGTTGATTGTGAAGTTTTACTTACTTCGGAAAAGGTCAAGGGGGCCTAATTTGATGACCAAATTGGATATGAAACTAAAAGATCAATCAAAATTTAGCTAACATAATGAAGAATGAAACAATTCCAAAAATATAAATATTAATGAAAAAGGATATCATATAGCTAAATGTTTTATTTATTTCACATATCTATGGATCATTGTTTACAAGTCACAAATATGAAAAATACAGATACATGCAAAAAAAAAAAAAAACTTACTCTATTATACAATAGACGCTATTGCCTTATTATTCATCACCTTAAATATGCTATTAATTACCTTAAATAAAATTCAAAGTTCTTTATGTCTATGTCTTTATTTAGAGAGACCAAATGGAGTAGCAATTAAATAAAGATCATTCTTTCTCCTGGCTGTTAATCCTTCTGTTTCAATCGTGTCCAAATCATTTGGATTAACTCCATGAGGGACCTTCCAATCAAAGTGATAAAGTAATTGGGATAAAGGATGTGCAACATTAACTAAACCAAATAACATTCCGGGACACATTCTTCTTCCTGCACCAAACAGAATAAATTCAAAGTGACTTCCTCTAAAGTCAATACTACTATTCTCAAATCTCTCAGGTATAAAGCTTTCCGAATTATGCCAGTATTTGGGATCTCTACCAATTGACCATGCATTAACCAGAACTTTGGTTTTCACAGGTATTGTGTATCCATTGATCTTTGTTTCCTCTCTACATTCCCTTGGGACTAGTAGAGGAACCGGAGGGTGTAGCCTTAATGTTTCTTTGATAACAAATTGCAAGTAATTCAACTCTTCCAAATCAGTATCATTAAATGTTTTTTTCCCATTTAATCGTTCTCTCACTTCGAGTTGTGCTTTCTCCATGACACGTGGATTTTTCATTAGTTCTAAAAATGCCCAAATTATTGTTGTAGAAGCTGTTTCAGTTCCAGCTAGAAACATGTCCTACATGTAAAATTAAAGGTGTAAATATCGAAGTTTAGATTTATAACACGAAATAAAATTACTTTAATGATGCACTATACTTACAAGTATGACTGCTTTAATGTTTTGATTTGTGATAGGAGGTGCAAATTCTTCGCTCTCCATTACTCTAAGTAAAGCATCAACAAAATCTTCATTTCCAGACTCACCATTAAATTTCTTACCTTTTACTCGATTATCTCGATGATCATTAACGATTTTCTCCAAGATTTCATCAACCTTTGAGTGTGCCTTTGACAATTTGGATTTCATTCCACTGATATTATGAAGCCACTTTTGGGAAGGGAATAAATCAGTTAAGTCGAATCCTCCAATTAATGAATAAATATCTTTTACCAACATTATAAACTTATTTCGATCATGTATGATTTTTCCAGATACTGACCTACAAGTTACAGTATTCGTAAACCAAAAAATCTTGTTGGATAAGTTGATCAATGAGTCAGGTGTACTGGAACGTAGAGATGAAATGAGATTTGATATCTCTTCTTGTCGAATTGAAGCTAATGATTTGACCATTTTTGTACTAAGAAGTTCTAGGACACAAACCTTTCACATATTTCTCCAGTAATCTTCATATGGACTACAGGCTATGTCCGTGCAATCATAAAATATGATACTCGCGGACATAATTTGTGGCCTATCTACAAAATAGAGGTCTTGAGTTTTCATGATTTCTTTTGCCATTTCTGATGACGATACAACAATTGTTGAAATATACCCAAGACGTAAGTGCATGATCGGGCCATATTTTTTCGATAGATTTCTAAGTGAACGATGTGGTAGATCGCTCATTAATTGATGCAAGTTTCCTATAAAAGGTAGTCTCCATGGTCCAGGAGGCAAATTTTTGTTTGGAGATTTTGATTTCTTCCATTTTTGAGATAGAAGAAAGAAAGAGTAGAGGAAGAGCACTATTGAGATAAAGATAATGAAGGACAAGTGCCGACTCTCCATTTTGGAAGGAAAAGAAAACATGTTAATGTTATATTCTATCTTTGTACATCTATCAAATATATAAAAAATCAAATGAAATGATATCTTTCATGTTTCATACTTCATTCGTTCCTATTTATATGTCGTCCTTACTAAATAGATGATCTTTAATAGTTGTGATTTCACAAAATCAATGTATAAATGGCCCTATTCTTCCTATTTTACCCTTGTGAGTTATTAGCCTTAAAAATATATATTTGACCAACATAGAAAAACTAAGAAAATATATAATTCATGTTCATTGGTCAAATTAATTAATTAAAATAAATTAAGAGGCCGTTTGGATTGACTTAAAAAAAGTAACTTTTAAAAAGTAATTTTTTAAAGTGCTGGAACCTATTTTTAAAATAAGTAGTTATGTGTTTGGATAAAAGTGTTGCAGTTGAAAAAAAAGTTGTTGATGTGTTTGGCAAATAAGTGCTGGTAAACACTTTTTTTATCAAAATGTCTGAAATACCCTTTAAATTGTTAACATGATGAAAAGTTGATTAATTTAAGGTTTTTATACTTTAAAAAAAATTAAAACAAAATTAATTTATATTTTACATCCATAAGTAATAATATTTTCCTATCATTCACATATTTCTTTACCACCACAAATTATTTATAAGAGGAATAATAATAATAATAATAATAATAATAATAATAATAATAATAATAATAATAATAATAATAATAATAATAATAATAATAATAATAATAATAATATAATAAAATATTATTAATAATAATGATAATAATAAAATAATAATAATAATAAAATAATAATAATAATAATAAAATAATAATAATAAAATAATGATAATAAAATAATAATAATAATTAAAAAAATAAAAATAATAAAAATAATTAAAAAATAATAATAATAATAAAATAATAATAATAATTTAAAAAATACAATAATAATAATAATAATAATAATTCAATATGGGCAATTTGGAAATTGTATAAAAGAATTAAGGGCAAAAAGGTAATATACTTGGTCAACATAAAAAGGCTTTTAAGTTAAAAAAAAAAAAAAGCTCCCCTCACCTAGCTTTTAGCTTTTGGCATAAAATAAGTCATTTTTTACTTAAAATAAGTTACTTTGATAATTGTCAAACACTCTAATAAGTCAAAAACTGGCTTTTAATCCAATTTGACCAGCTTAAAAGCCCATCCAAATAGGCTCTAATTCATGTTCATTGATTGAAAACTGAGTAATTTCCCTAGATAGTCACACATGTTTAAGAAATTACCTAATAATATCACCAAACTTTATATATTTTCCTCAAAATATACTTGACGTCACGAAACATCTTTCTCTCCTAATGAATGCCATGTCCCATTATTCCTTTTTTTTTTAAATAGAAACTTGAGGAGTTATTAAGGGAAATGATTGAAAATTGATTAATCATAAAATTACATATATAATGACATTTGCTTTGTAACGCCAATTACGCAAAATATAAAGTGTTTTGGACATTAGTTAGCTAGAGAAAACATTTTGATGTGACCCTGCAATACGATGGGGCCATTAGTTTAGGGTGTATTTTGTAGGGAGGAATTATTTTTTTTCATATTTAATATTTTGAAAATATTTTCTCCGCCCTAATAAGTTCTATAAAAATAAAATTAATAGTACTAAAAATTGTCTTTACATTGGATGGTTAGGTATTTTGATGTTCTTTAAAATAACATTTTCAGCACATTTATATTATTTTTTAATTATATAGAAAATGTTAACTCCTTAGAATCGGTTGGTTTTGATAAAAGACATTTAACATTATACTCACAATCCTCGCAGGCATTGAAATAAAAAAGGAAGTATCTATGTAGACAACACCAAGATGGAAAAGAATATTTGATTATACCAAGATGGAAAATAATATTATGCAAACAACACCAAGATAGAAAAGAATATTTGATTACACCAAGATGGAAAATAATATTTGACTGACTTAATAGAAAGGACAACATCTATCTAGGAAGTTAGAATCAACATACAGATGGGCTAAATCCAGCATACAACTCACCTTGATTGACAGACGAAATCAAACTATCCATATAAGGAAGAGATGCAATTTAAGTCAAAGATCCAAGATATACTGATCAGACAAGGAAAGAAATCAAGCCAGCCAAGTTGAGCAAGATGGAGCAGCAAATTACGCCAAGGACTCAAGATCTGCTAATCAAATCACGCTAGCAAAATCGAGAAGGATAATAAGCGATTTACCATGCACATATATGATATGGACATGGATCAGCAAATCACCTTAATCAAGGAATATCTCAATTATCCTTAATTGAGATAAAAATCCCTCGGGTTATTCCTTAACAAGAGCAGTCTTCAGCTACTATATAATCCTCACCTAAGCCTCAGTTGTGATGCACGCACTTCACTTGAACTTATATTGTAATCTTCTTTTATCTTTCATAAAAAATTGTACACCCTTGAGTTAATAATTGAAAAGAAAAGAGAAAGAAAGATCTGAGTGTAGGTTATACAGGTAGAGGTTGTGTCGAAGAAGAAGATCTGGTTTGCATATCAGACGGGACTCTTAATTGTAACATTCTGTAACACCGAAGTTCTCAACAAGCTCTTAAGGAAACCCTTGTAACCTAAGGGAACTGGACTAGGCACCACATCAGTGATCCGAACCAGTATATACTTACTGCAAGTTATTATTACTGTTTATTTGTTTTACTAACGTGCAGGTGAGTCGACTGACCAAATTAGAAAGTCGACTGAAGGGAATTTTAATTCACCCCCCCTCTTGACTTTCAATTGGTATCAGAGCAGGTCTCACTACTTCAGTGTTTAACCACACGTGAGCAAAGATCCAATGGCACACTATCAAATTCCTGGCGCATTACTTCAAGACGTACATTCTTCACACCAACCACCATACTTTAATGGACAACATTACTCTCACTGGAAAAACAGATTCAAAATCTTTGTCTTCAAATGATCATCAAGCATGGATAGTTATCAAGAAGGGCTCGAAGCCTATTCCTGGATTGACTGAAAAAGATGGCACTGAAAAACCATTTGATCCTAAATCATTTGATATCACTAAGGAACAACAAGAGGTAATTCAAATTAATGCTAGAGCTATAAGTTTGTTATATTGTGCAGTGAGTGGAGCAGAATATGACAAAATATCAATATGTGAAACTGCGAAAGAAATGTGGGACAAACTAGAAGTGACTTATGAAGGAATAACTAAAGTAAATGAAGCTCGGATCAGTTCACTTACATTGAATATGAGTTGTTCAAAATGGCCGAAGATGAAAATGTTGAAACCATGTTCTCGAGATTCAGTAAAATTGTCTGCGAACTCATCACTTGGAATGGTGTATTCAAATGCACTACAAGTCAGAAAACTCCTTAGAAGTCTTCCCAAGGCTTGGGAAACTAAAACTGCTATTCTTGAAGACGAAGATCTGCAGAAAATGAACTTCGAGGCAACCTAATGGCCTATGAACAGAATCATATTAACAAGTACAACAAGGATGATAAAAAGAAGACTGTGGCATTTACGGTTAAGACATCTGACATTGGAGAGGAAGTCAATGAATATCAAAGCGAATGAATGGCTCTCATAAATAGAGGAGTCAAACAAATGCTTAGACAAAGAAGACAGAGACCTCAACAGGAATTCAATAACAATGAATTCAAAAGAAATGATGATCGTTGCTACTATTGTGGAAAACTAGGACATATCAAACAAAACTGTCCAGAACGAAAAAGGAGAAATAATCGAAGAAATGACGATCCAAAAAATGTCGAAGCTTGGAGTCAAGGAGAAACATCTGAAGATGATCATGATGAAACCGCCAACATATGCTTCATGGCACTAGGTGAAACAAGTAAGGTAAGATCTTTCAATTGCCCAAACTGTAATAACTTACAAGAATCTTTGGATATGGTTACTGACGAACTGCAGAAAATCATTGATGAATACAATAAGATTGCTCAAGAAAAGAAAGGTTGGCAAATTCTTCTCGAAGCAAGACAGGTTGAAGTCGACTTACTAGAAGAAAACACGGAGGAAGTAAAAATGCAGTTGAACAATATCAGAAAATCTTCTAGTCATATCTCTGTCAGATCCAAAAGATCTACTCTCAATTACAGGAGAAGATCTCATAATCATAGTTCCAACAAATCTATATCTAATTCTCCTTATCTTTCTGCTGAAAATTTTGTTAGTTTCTCTTGTTATACTTGTGGTGACATTGGTCACAAATCTTTTAACGGTAGGAAATTTTCTTTTAGAAAATGAATTTGGAGACCAAAAGTTGTTAATCCTAACCCTCAATGACCCAAAAATACTTGGGTACCAAAAAGAAATTAATCTACTTGTTTTGCATGAGCATACCAGAAAAACCTACAAGAAAGGAATGTGGGTGGATGCTCCAACCAGAAAGAGAGGATTTGTAAGAATTAGAGATAACGCAAAAGGAGAAGCAATTGGAGTTGAAACTATCACCCTCAGCTCATCATGTGATCTAGTAGAATCTCAAGCTATCCTTGGATATGGCATCGAAAGCTTGGACATGCAAAGAAGCAGATCACATCAGCAAAATGAAGTAGCAGAAAAGAAAAATTGATCATTACGAGATACAACAAGAACAATGCTACTCGATCAAAGTCTTCCTGATCATTTTTGTGCAGGAGTAGTAAGTACTAATTGTCACATTCTTAACAGGTGTCTTATCAGGCCTATACTAAAGAAGACTCCTTATGAACTCTGGAGAGGAAAGAAACCTAACATCCGTTATTTCCATCCTTTTGGATGTAAATGCTTCGTCCACAGTAATGGTAAGAAAAATCTTGGAAAATTTGATCCAAGAAGTGACAAAGGTATTTTTCCAGGTTATGCGCCTATTAGCAGGACCTTTCGAGTCCTTAATAAAAGAACTTTAAATGTTGAAAAATCTGTCCATGTGGTATTTGATGACACTAATCCAAGAATATAGGAAAGTGAAGCAGGTGAGGATGAAATTGATACATCCAAACCAGTAGACGAGGTTCCAACAGTGTCCACTAAAAATCTCACTGAAAAGTCAGCTACTGCAGAAGTAGAGTCGACTAATCCAGTCGATAAAGTAAACATTCCCAGGGAATGGAGACACAACGCCAGCTATCCTGAAAACTTTATTCTGGAAAAACCAGATTACAAAATCCATACGAGATCCTCTCTCAAGAAACCAGTTTCATTAGCTCTCATATCTCAAATGGAACCGAAACGACTTAATGAAGCAATGGAAGATGAGTCTTGGACACAAGCAATGAAAGAAGAACTTGATCAATTTGAAAAGAATCAAGTATGGAACCAAATGGACATTTCACAACAAATTGGACGAAAATAGATTGGTCATTCGGAATAAAACCAATCAGATAAATGAATTTTTTTAAATTAAGGAAAGTATGCTAAAGAGTTCACCAAAAAGTTTGGAAAAGGGTAAAGCCTTTGGAACTCCCATGAGTCCCTCCACTTGTCTAGAATCCGATACAACAGAACAAGCAGTTAACGAAAAAATTTATCGAGGAATGATCGGGTCTCTATTATATCTCACTGCTAGTCGACCAGACATCATGTTCAGCGTTTGCAAATGCACACGATTTCAATCCGCTCCAAAGGAATCACATTTCACCGTTGTGAAACGAATTATTCGATATCTCATTGGAACCTTTGATATGGGGTTATGGTATCCTTTTTTTCTGAAAATTTTGATTTAATTGGATATTCAGATGCTGACTTTGCAGGTGATAAAAATGACAGAAAAAGCACCAGTGGAACATGCCAGCTTTTGGGAAAATCTCTTATTTCCTGAGTATTTGGCGGTTGAAAGTTGTGGCACTCAACTACTTTGGATGATGCATCAACTCCTCGACTATGATTCATCCTTTGAGGGAGTACCTATCTTTGTGATTATAATAGTGTCATTATTCTATCTAAATATACTGTGATCATGTTGAAAATGGTGTTTTTCTACTTGAATTTGTTGATTCTGAAAAGCAATTAGCCGATTTTTTTAACAAATCCCTTACTTGAGGAAAGATTTTGTTTCCTTCGAGAATGTCTTGGTATTACTGTACTTATTAACTAAGCTTACCATTTTCTTGTGTTGATTGATATTGCTTATGACCCTCATACTTTCACAAGCATGAGGAATGTGTCTTGGTGATTGTTCACAAGCCTGTATCATTTTTTTTGCCTATCGTGTTTGTTGTTTTTGTTTGTTTTCCTTTTTGATTATGTCAAAGGGGGAGAAAATCTAGACACGACATATAGAAAGGGGGAGCATACAACATCGGTTGATCTCATAGGCAGGGGGAGTTAAAGAACCCACGAACAGTTCCTATCAGGGAAGTACCTTCGACTTTCTATACTTCATATTAAAATTGTGAATAAGTTGCCATTATCAAAAAGGGGGAGATTGTTAACTCCTTAGAATCTGTTGGTTTTGATAAAAGACATTTAACATTATACTCACAATCCTCGCAGGCATTGAAATAAAAAAAGAGGTATCTATGCAGACAACACCAAGATGGAAAAGTATATTTGATTACACCAAGATGGAAAATAATATTATGCAGACAACACCAAGATAGAAAAGAATATTTGATTACACCAAGATGGAAAAGAATATTTGACTGACTTAATAGAAAGGACAACATATATCTAGGAAGTTAGAATCAACATACAGATGGGCCAAATCCAGCATACAACTCACCTTGATTGACAGACAAAATCAAACTATCCATATAAGGAAGAGATGCAATTTAATTCAAAGATCCAAGATATACTGATC